>NC_089796.1:45915398-45940398 GCF_040412425.1 Macrobrachium rosenbergii
CAGCTAACTTTGAACGACCACGGACTATATTGTATTGACATAAATGTTCGTAATTTCTGCACATTTATTACTAGATCCCACTACAAATCCAACGGTTACGGTCGAATATACTGCGTTCAGGCCATGACGATTATGTGTTTGACGTCACTGACGTGATTCTATTAAAATTTTTACTAAAAGATATAGAATTTAGAAAAGTTTCATTACGTTTATCAAAATATTTTCAAATGCTAACTTTTCACTGAAATTCATCCTAAATTCATGTGCAGATCTCACAATAGAAAATTAACTCGTTTTTGGTGGCCTGGCGAGGCAGTGGGTGTCAAACAGTCAAAGTTACAGCATGAAATGGAGAATTTCTAGTATTGCTTCATGTAGCACCACCAGATCCTTACTTTTCATTTCCCGACGTTCCTGCCGTTAATAAGTAATCACTTATTACTCAGTTGCTTTATGACTGAATGAAAGTAAAATTGATAGTGTCAACACATTTGTTTAATCTTTTCGGATGTACTAAACTGATTACAGGGGTTGCAGTGGGAGGAGTTTACTGGCATCACCAACTGAAAAGGAGGTGGTTTTCCGCCCAAACACTGGTAACTCCCATTAAGTTACTGAAGAAAAGGTGGACAGCAACGGTAAAAATGAACATTTCATTAGTTTTGTCTGTGTTTGTATGTTTGTCACGGGGTGGGGGTTTGATTTTGAGTTATAAACCTTCCTGGGGTGACATAGGGGCCTCGTTCCAAATTTTGTCAGGGTCTGTCAAGGGGTTCGATTTCTATAGAGGACAAACATTCAGTTTTACAGTATATGTAGGTATGTATAGATACACGTATATTTGTTTTCTATGTCTATATAGATTTTATTGTAAACTGCATTTATCTATATTTGTACCTGAATGGACTGGCGTTATTTCCAAAATCCTAAAATGTACCTCACTTTAGATATCATCTGTTAATGTGTGTGTGTTTAAAAAAATTATAATTCCGTGTGTTGAGAAATAATATCCATGTAGGTTCTTATTATGCAAATATTGCATGTCATGAATGATAACAGCTTACGTTAAGATTTCCTTAATAAAGAAATAAATAAAGTAGTGTTACTTGTCAAGACTGGTAGGAGCCAGGAACCTTCGTATATAGAGGTGGGTCTAGAATACTGAATAATTTTAGTTACGAGGGTAGTGGCATAATACCACAGGTGGCGTCAGTCTTCTCCGTTGGTAAACTTTTGCCAATGAGACTAAAACTAAAGTACAGATATACTATCTGACAGTTTTCTGACAGATGTTCAATTTTACGATACCTGTTACATGACTGAATGTAGACAGTAACAGCTGAAGTCACCCTGGACAGATGTTGCAGAAGTCGAGTCCAGTACATGAAAATGGAAATCTTGCAGATGGATTGATTTCATAATTTTCTTTAGTACAAGTATGAATCGTTGGCTAACGGTTATAGCCAAATAAGGCAAGATCAGTTGATGTGCATAATTATGTATTTATTTACAAATGTAGAGTTCCCCACCAGTCGCTGATCGTGTGTAGAAATGATTATTGTCAATTTATTTTGTTAATTCTATAGTAAATACATAACCGTCACTCACTAATGAGGTTTTATCTTCCATAGTTTTATATTTATTTAATTTTTTGTCAAATTTGAGAGATTTTTTCCTTAAATCTGCTTCCCTTCTTTCCTACTTCCTCCTGTATCATTTCGGCTGTAGAGTTGAATTAAAAAAAAAGATTAAATCTGCACGCGAGATGTTGGTCACTATTACAGTATATACTTTGAAGTCTTCGTGTGTGCATATTCACATCCTAATGTGCAGGGCGGCCGCATTGTCTCCAAATGAGAAGAGAAAAGAGCTCCCAAAAATAAACCCAGAGAAAAGAGATGGAGTTAGAGAGGTTGGTGAATGTTACTTTTATACCTACAGTCAATGATTGTGTAAACAATATGTTTGTTAAGCACTGTAATTCAGTCAGTTCGAAGATATTTCTAATTTCTATACCCAAGCCCTTTGCATATGTATATTTATCGAGAAGACGGTAGGATGTAGAATTATGAGTTTAAATTAATGTTGCAGTGGTGCTATTAACCATCGAGAAACTTTTTTTTTTTCTGTTTGTTGTGATCTAGCCGATTAGATGATTCCTCTGATGTTTCACCCAGTAGCAGACAGGTGGCGTTAGTTCATAGAATTTTAGCTCCATTTACACAAAATAATAATGTTTGATTAATGTCTAACTATGCAGCACCTGATGATATCTTGACATTTTGTATAGGAGTGTATTGAAATAATGATGTTGCTTGTATATCTAAGGTCTTGACAATGTGCCGGAAAGACTTTCTTCAAATGGAAACACCCTAGTTTCAGGCGTACAGGTTTTGAAAACATCAATTTACCTAGAAAGTGAGTGATTTTAAATTTATAAATGGTTTCCTGGTATTTTAAGTTGGCTTCGATAAATTTAAGATTAATTTCCTATTGGAAATGTTTGGTGAACTCGTTACATTTCCTTTTATGTCTAACAACAAATGGGGGACAACAATGGGAAACCATAAGGTACTCTCAGGGCCTTAGGCCTTAAGGTCAGATTTCGTTGGAGACGGAGAGAACAACAAATAGGCAAGGCGTGTAATCTAATGTTGCCATGATTTTTGGGTAGCCTGCCTAGCTCAGGTTCGGCGAGGCGTGGTCAGGGAAGTCCAATCGCCACAGTCAGATAGGGTGTAGCACCCTGAGCTTGGTTGGGTTAGGGAAGGTAAAAAAAAAGTTAAGTATACCATAGTTTGACCAGACCACTGAGCTGATTAACAGCTCTCCTAGGGCTGGCCCGAAGGATTAGACTTATTTTACGTGGCTAAGAACCAATTGGTTACCTAGCAACGGGACCTACAGCTTATTGTGGAATCCGAACCACATTAAACTGAGAAATGGATTTCTGTCACCAGAAATAAATTCCTCTAATTCTTCATTGGCCGGCCGGAGATTCGAACGCGGGCCCTGCAGAGTGCTAGCCGAGAACGGTACCGACTAGTCCAACGAAGAACTGTTAGGGAAGGTAGGGTAGGATGCACATCTGTATTTCACTATATAATTCAAGTCCCCCCCCCCAACCCCCCGCCTCGCATTCGTCAAGGAAGGCCAGGTTAGGATGCCGCCGTGTATAAAATCCTTTTTCGTTTCCGCCACCCAGACACCACGGTTTCCCACTGAGGTCCCTTTCCGTCGAAAACTATCAGGCAAACTGTATTTAACTGCGCACTTAATCATAAGGTTACGAAAAACATATCTAAGAGCTTTTGCGGTTCAAGAACTCAATCTGAAATTCTTCAATACTGTTACTTGTCAATAAATTATCAGGTTCATCTTGAAGTTATCTCGAAAATATCATGTACTTGGATGCACTAGACGTGTAAGTCCACATGTGCACAGTTTATCTTGTGAGTGTCAGGTTAAGGTGTTGCCGAAGTCGAAGATGATAATATATGTAAATACTACTCTTCAGGAATAAACAAAACTCCCATCTTCTGATGACGTAGTAATAACTGGTAAAGCGTAGAAAATAGTACGGTTGTACTGTTGGCAATTACTGTGGCTGTAAAAATCATTGTTTTAAATTTCACTTCTAGTAAAATATCTGGAGTCAATACACACACACACTCATGTCTACAGACTAATATATATATATATGTATGTGTGTGTGTTTGGGTGGGTGTGGAGCGGGTAGTATGCAATTTTTTGTCCAGGAGATTGAGCTTTTGTTTCGAAATTATAGGACGAATCTAGCAGTGACTTATTAGGGAAAAGATTTACTGTTGGGCCGAGGACGGTCATCCCAAAATGATGAGTGTGAAGCAGAAAGAGTGAGGAAAGGCGGACGTGAGCAGAGCTCAAGAAAATCTCGTCTCCTCTCCTGGCAACTGAAGATTTCGGCTCTTCGTTCGATAAGCACGATACGCGATCGACTTTGGAATTAGCCGATAAACCGAAGGCCAGATCATTGAGGTTAGGGAGGGAGATTGGGGAAATAACCCAAGAATCTTGAGTGCATTGTAAAGAAAAAGGAGAAATGGGTAATTTCCCAAACTGATTTTTCAAGGATTTATCGATGTTGGGGAAGGAACTTCAAGACGAGGTCCATCGGTGGATGGTTGTTCGCCAAAGATAAAACTTTCTTCCCATATCACACTTTTTATATTTTTACAGAAGTGAGCGTATATTCATAGAAGCATGTGCACTCACGCTCACATTATGTAGAGCATTTTCATCAAATCCTGCGTATATACATTTCCGACATTTCCAGCCTTTTGATTTAAAGCACGTCATTCATATTTATTGATACTATATATTCAGTAGAAATAGGTATTTACTGTACGCACGCCCACGCACAAGGGTGCTGTGCAAAGATCCAGTTTGATCGACAGGTGTACAGTAGACCTCCTTCAAAGGCGCTTTCTTGTGTTTCAACCAGAGCGGCAAGTAAACTCATAATGACTAAACTTGACAATGTCATGCCCTTATTTAAAATGGCAATGAAAACTCTCCCTCATTTTCTTTGAGATTAGTCCTAATATATATATTTCTGACTTTATTATTAACGAACTTATCTCTGTAAAGGGAAAATGAGGTTTGCACAAAGATGAGGCTTTTTATCATGAAAGATTCATACGCCATCATAAATCTCTTTAAATATATGTGGGGCGTCAGGTTACCACGACGTTCATTCCGCCATGAAAAAACCGTAAAAGACTCTATTTTGTTATCATATCAAAATAAATCCCATTTTTGTCGGTGTCTTCCGAGATGAAAAGAAAAAATCTGTAAGCGCCATCTAATTATATTTTCCGTGACCACTGTTGCTGTAAGGCGTTTCGGCCTTTCTTTCATTTCCAGCTTATCACAGCTTTCAGAGATAACATAGTTCATTTTGTGTGTGGCAGACTATTTTTATAATTTTTTTTTCTAGTTTTAGAAAGGTCTCCTTTTGGGCAACTGGAGCTTAATCTCTACATTTTGAGGTAATTTAGGTATTTTTATATCAAGTTTCTCTCTCTCTCTCTCTCTCTCTCTCTCTCTCTCTCTCTCTCTCTCTCTCTCTCTCTCTCTCTGTGTGTGTGTTTCTGTTTCTTTTTTTTTATTTTGAACAAGTTCAAAGTTCAATTTTGGGACTTCTTTCAGTAACCTCTGCGGTTATCTTACAAATAAACCAACAAGGTTTGGAAGTAGAATTGAATTGAATTAATATCCATCAAGCACCAGGTCTTGGAGACCACATGGTGCTACATTATGCTGATTATAGATAAGGTGTGGTCAGAATTTTTGGATGGTAGTTTATATTAGACGAAGAATATCTATTTGTTGAAGGAAGCAGCTTACACGTTCTGTGGAGAAGTGTTCTGTTTCTGTGAGAATATCTTGAAGGCGAGGTGGACGGGGAAGAAAGGCTACGCTGGTCAAGGCTCTGTTGCGTGAGAATCTGTGCTGGGGGCAGAAGAGGATTATATGGGATATGGAAAGAGGGATACGACAAGTAGGACACAAGGTTGGAGGGAATCCGTTCATCAGGTGGGAGTGTGTGAGGTTTGAATGGCCAATTCGTAGTCGGGCAAGAGCTGTTTCTCATCGTCTATTCTTGTGGCATGGGTTTAACCAGGGTAGTATGGCAGGTTTAACTGTGTGGAGCTGCTTATTTGAGATACTGGACCAGAAAGACTGCCAGCTATTTAGTAAGTAGTTATGGAAGAATGGGAAGTAATTGAGTATGGGATGGTTTTGAAATGTGGGCATCCCAACAAAGCCACAGAGCAGGCAAAAGAGTCCACTTGCTCATTGCCCAAGATGCCCACATGGCTCGGGGTCCAGCAGAAGCAGACTAGTTTTTTCTGGATTGAAATACGGAAGGGTCAATCTTGAATTTCACGGACTACAGGATGGATGCAGTCAGTAGAATGGATGAGGGAGAAACAATTAGCAGTCTGTGAAAATAATGAAGGATGATGAGGGATAAGTTTGAAGTTGTTTTAGTGCAAATAAAATGGCATATAGTTCTCCTGTTTGGTGGGGAAGAGGACAGCAACCCCAGTTCCTTTAGGGGACTTGGAGCCATTTGTGTAGATTGGGATGCAAGTGTCATATGCCAAAATGTGCTCTAGGAAATGAAAACGTAGAATAGGAGAGGGAGTATTGAGTTTTGATAAGATTTGAAGTATAGATGGACAGACTGAGGGAGTGGGATTGGCAAAGGTGGGAAAGTGTGGATGTAGAAAGGAAGGATTTCCAATTGGGTGATAAAGAGTGAGAGAGAAGGGTTTTCATACGGACAGAGGCAGGGTGGGGTCGGTTGGGATTGTTAGTAAATTTGGCAAGGAGGGGTTTAGGTAAAGTTAGCTTCAGGGTAGAGAATTGGTGGAATCTGGCATAGAATCTAAGAGAGAGGAGGGCACGTTGGCGGGTGAGCGATGTTAGTCCTGATTCAGCATACAGGCTCTCTACTGGTGATGAATGGAAGGCCCTAAGGGCCAGTCTTAGTTCTGAGTGGTGCACTGGGTCTAGAATGTTGGAAAGAGGAGGGGAAGCTGAAGACTACACATGGCATCCATAATCCAGGACAGATAGAGTGAGGACTACATGTAGGTGCAGACGTGTTTTACAGTCAGCGCCCCGGTAATGAGGGGTAAAGTTTGAAGGAGGCAAATACGTTGGAGAGCAGTTTTTTTAATTGATGGGATATGTTCCTTCCAGGTAAGGCGGGAATCAAAAATTAAACCAGGGAATTTACCAATAGTACAGTACTGTATGGGTGAATTGTAAAACAAAAGTGGTGATGGAGATACTGTTTGGGAGAGAGAGAAAAGAATGGAAAAAGTTTTATTGGTGGAGAAGAGGAATCCATATCTAACTTAAGCAGCTAGAACTGCGGACTGTATAAATGAGTGGAGCTTTGGGATTGAAGAATTAGCAGCATAAATTGCGAGATCATCAACATAAAGGGAAGCTCTAACTCCCGCTGGCAGGGATGTTATAATACCATTATTTGCTATAAGAAACAGGGTAGTGCCAAGAACACACCCTAAGGAACTCCTTCATATTGAGTGAAGGGTAAAGGAATGAAGGAGTTTATGAGTACATGGATGGTTTGGTTGTTAAGAGATTGGGTGAAAACACCCATATTAGCTTTTATATCAGATTGAAGTAGTTGATGCAAGATGTGGGATTTCCAAGTGGTATTGTATGCTTTTTAAGTCAGAGAAAACTGCAAGGACTGATTGTTTAGAAGCAAAGGCTGTTTGGATGTAAGAGTCTATATGTGCAAGAGGGTTTGCTGTGCTCTTGTCTTGTCTGTAGCCAAATTGAGATGAAGAAAAGAAGTTGTTTTGATTCTAAATGCCACATTAGGCAAAAATTTATCATTCTTTCTAGTAATTTACATATGCAGCTAGTTAGGGAAATAGGTTGATAGTCTTGGGGTGCATTTCCTAGTTTATTTGGTTTTAGGAAGGGTAAGATGAGGGTTTCATATCACTGCTGGGGAAATTCTGCTTTTGTCCATATTTTTCTATTCAATAATGATAGGTGAAAGGTTATGGAATCTGACAAAAGGTGTTGGAGCATTTGGTTATGGATACTGTTAGGGCCTTCACGTGTGTTCTGACAAGATTTGAGTGCTGAGATAAGTTTTGCGATGGAAAATGGAATATTGTATGATTCCATGGAAGATAATGTAAAGTTGATTGGGTTCTTTTCTGTTTTGAGCTTTATGTTTGTGAATTGGGAGGGGAGATGTTCTCCTGTACTAATGTGACTAAAATATTGGCCTAGCATGTTGGCTATTTCTGTTGTGTCAGCAATAAAACTGTTACTTATGTTTAGTACTGGGGCTTTGTGAAGTGGGTGTTTTCCTGATATTTTATGTTTACATTTCCAGACAGCTGAAATAGGGGAGGAAGAAGTTAATGAGGAGACATAGCATCTCCAACTTGTGATTTGTGAAGCATGTTTTGAGTCTCTATAAGGCTGTGACTCTTGGAAATTATAAAGGCAGTGAGGTGTCCAGGAGGGTCTGTTTTTTGTTTGAAGCTATACCAAGCAGTGTGTTTTATGTGCAGAGCTCTGGTGCAGTCTTTGTTTTCCCCAGGGTACACACTTTGATATGAAAGGTTGGGTAGTCCGTGGGGTGGCTGTGAATGCAGCACTTAGAACAGTGATGGTGCAGCAAGTAAGCACGTCAGGGGTTGATGAAAAGGATGTAGGAGGTACAGACATGCCTGAAAACGTGGGAAAAGAGCTCCAGTCAGCTTTATCAAAGCGCCAGCGTAGAGGATTAGGAAGTGGGACATAGGAAGTAGGTAAAAGAAGGTTAGGGAAGTGGTCACTTGTTATGAATTGGTCTAATACGGACCAGTGAAAGTCTAGCTGGAGAGCAGGAGAGCATAGTGATTGATCTAGACAAGAAAAAGAATGTGTTTTTGTGTCAAAATGTGTCGGGTGTTCTGAGTTTAAGACAGAAAGGTTATTAGATATTAAAAACTGCTCAAGGCATGGGCGCCCACACACAGGGGCAAGGGAGGCACTTGACGTCCCCTGAAATCCTGGAAAAATTATATATATATATACATATATATATATATATATATAGAGAGAGAGAGAGAGAGAGAGAGAGAGAGAGAGAGAGAGAGAGAGAGAGAGAGAGAGAGTATAATGCAAAAAAATCCAATAAAAAATACCCACCAGAGTGGTGGAGGAAAGAGAGAGAGAGAGAGAGAGAGAGAGAGAGAGAGAGAGAGAGAGAGAGAGAGAGAGAGGGAAGGTGAACAAAAAACAAGGAAGTCTTGGTCAGCAGACTCAGTCAGCACCTCGCGAGAGAGAGGGAGAGAGAGAGATTATCTGCATGGCCCACACGTGTATGGCATGATGTAACCTGTATCATTTCATAGTGATTTCAAGTCACATTTTTAAGGTAATCAAATATCATAATTCACTCGAAAATTAATATAATTAGAGGTAAATAATTTTAGAATTAAAGGGTTGGTACTTCAACTGAATAAATTAAGTCATTGATGAATACAAAACCAATTGCAAAAAAATGGTAAGTGTTTGAATTAAATAAGGGAAGCTGAAATTAAATCTCACATCATTATATATATATATATATATATATATATATATATATATATATATATATATATATATATATATATATATATATATATATATATATATATATATATATATATATATATATATATATATATATATATATATATATATATATACATATATATATATATATATATATATATATATATATATATATATATATATATATATATATATGTATTAAGATTTGGCCCCCTTGGAAAATATGCTACGGGTGCCCATGGCTTAAGGGCGCATCCATGGGAGCTGATAATCGAGTTGCCCCATAATGTGTGGTAGCAGTTGAAGTAACTTATTAAAAGTAAGGGGGATGGTAACTGGGAAAGGAGGTCTTGAAAGGCAGTGAAGTAAATGGGGTGAGAGGGAGAAAAGTAGATTGATACTATGGTAATCCATCGTTGTAGAAAGACTCGTGTAATAGTACGAGGAAAGGTTGTTGTAATGCTTACAGGTTAGTATGGTATTTTGTGACGAATTAAAATAGAAGCAGAAATGGAGTGAGGAGAATAATGGAAATGGTAGTTAGGAATAGGTTTTGGTGGTTGGGTAAGGAAAGATTCTTGGAGGCATATTACTTTAGGTTCGTATTGTGAGAGGAAATATCTGGGATCGTGTCTGTGGGATCAGAATCGTTGAATGCTCCACTGGAGTACAGACATTAAAGGGAATGAGTTATATGACGTGATATTACAGCTGGTATGGTTGAGGTAAGGTTGTTAGGTGGAGATGGACTGTCTTCAGTATGAAGTAGGGATGTGTGAGTGTCAGGAATAACGGGTGAGCCGTCTGTAAAAGGTAAAGGTGAGGAGCGATAGGAAGAGAGAGACTCACGGGTACAACCTAGTGGTAAAGCAAGGTCAAAGATACTTTTTCTCGTGAGTACAGAGGTCTGAGTGGAAGGTTGGGTGGGAAAAGAGACAGGTAGGGGGAAAGGTGAGGCAGGTGGAGATCCTGTGCAAGTTGGCAGGGGAGTTGGGGGAAGGATAGTAGGAAGGTTCTGGACCTCAGCAGTGGTATGATGGACAGTAGTGTATTTTGTGTTGGAGGAGGTGGGGGATGAGGTTGGGTTTGGGATTGTGATAAAAAGTTGATTTCTGTAATCCTCAATGTCCTTCATGGTTTCCAGAGGAGACTTGGCTGTGAGGGCTTTCTTGGGTGGAGGGCAAACAGGAGGTGACAGAGAAAACTTAGAAGGGGAGAATTTGTTATTAGTCTATGGAGTTGTTCCAAAGAGGGTTGACATAAGGGCTGGGTGGGTACTGGAGGACATTTTAAGGTGTGTAGAAGAGGATGGAGTTGAAGCCATAAGAAAATTTTTTTGAGGAAGGGGTGCTGTCGTGGTCCATTGTTTCATGGTAGAAAGCTGTGGTTCATACGGTTGTAGAGTAGTCACCATAACTGGTGGAAAGGGAGTATGGGGCATCACGTGCCAAGGTGGCAGGTGAAATGGTCAAAGAGGATTGGGATGAGGAGATTTCTGGGGGAGTAGTATGGCTTGTGGTCTCTAAACTCGCTAAGTCAGAAAAGCCCCAAAAATCAAGTCACTGCTTGTAAGCATGGTCAGTCCCCAACCGCTTAGAATTTGTTTGATTTCCATTATCAGCCATATGGGCCTGGGTATACGCTAGGAATGATTTTTCCAAATAAAGGTTATCAGCAGAGGTTGCAATGGCAGTCAGCTGTGCCGAGATGGTACCATCAAAGGACCCAGGAGTGAAAAAAAACTGAAAATCTTAAAAAGATATCATCAGCCTTTCATGAAGTTCATTCCTCCACCAATGGCACAAGTGAGAACCGACTCCCAAATGTCCTCGCCCCTACCCTATCCCACAGGGGATGGCACAACATGATTAGAGTGGCCCAAGTGTAATCCAAACCTGCTTGCTAGGACTTGTGGGTATTACAAGAATACAATCATCCCCACCCTAATCGTATTTTGGGCAAACCCGATAGAATACCGTGAGTCCTATCCCCAGAACCAGACCCCTCTAGAATCCGTGGCCCAGCCCCACAGAATAGTTTCCCAAATGAGCTAACAATCTGATATCTCTCAGGTCCAAACATTGTCAGGCAGTTGATGGTCCTACCACAGTTCCCACTATTTAGTTTCAGATATAAACCCAGTCCGAGCTATGATATCTATTCTTATTGATCAGGTCCAATAAATTTTAGCGAAAGTGGAAAATTCCACAAAAATTAATCCAAAGAAAATATATAATGAGATATGGGACTTTTGGACTCAAACCCGGGAACAAATTCCTGTGGTTCAAGAGCCCCACACCACGTCAAGGAGGTCCCAATGTCGGGGGCGGGGGTTATTTAGAAGTCGAAGCCTCGGCAACAGCGACAGCAGAAATCAGTGAGATCTCGGGAGGATATTCATCAGTGGTTTTGACATTTGCAAGACTAACCATCCTCTACGCAGCTTGCTTCCCTAATTCCTTATCGATATTCATCCCTCGGTTCCATCGTCTTCCGTATAGAAATGCTGCTTAGAGAACCGTGAATGTCCAGTACCAAATACGGGTAGGAATTTCAATAATTTTTGCAGAATATTCGCGTTTCAAAAACAAGACTCATAATAATAATAATAATAATAATAATAATAATAATAATAATAATAATAATAATAATAATAATTCAGTAAGAGAAAAAAGCCAAATGATACATTGACGACAGTGTGCGAACGATGATGCTAAGATAAGAGGTGTTCAGGACCATTAACAGCCATTCGAGCAGGCCCTTTTTTGAGAGCGTTGTGACATCAGAAAATCCCCAGAGAAGCTAAAGTTAGATCAGAGTGAGCGAGAGAAAACACTGAGGGACGTCATTTTCAGCTTAGATGACACGAAAAATGAGACATTTCCTTCTGATTGCACGAAATCCATCGCTTGTTCTGTAAGGAAAGCGCCATTAAATAAGATTTCGTGCGAATTGTACACTTTTGTAAAATTCCATTAGGAGGATGGAAATGAGTATTTTAACTGTGATTTTCTTGGAAAATTATATATCAAATTTAAGGCTTTCCATAACCATTAAAACATGATTAAGCAGCAGTGGTATGTTACTTGAAAGAAAAAGAAACCCGTTCCACACTGACTGGACATCGGATAAGTCGACGTTAACTGGGTATTGCCAGATGTTCCCAGTCTGCAAATAATGTCGAGTATCTTCAGTTTAATTCGTAGGACTTCAGGGCGGAGGTGATCTTTGTGTGACACCAGTTTGATGAACCAGTCAGTCATTCAACCTCAGAGCTAAGTCTACAGTCAGTACTCAGTACGTTTTAGCATTTTTCATTTTGGGTTTTTCTTGAAATCCAGAAAAGAGTAAAAGAAAATTTACATTTGTTCTTTTGATTGCTAGTATTTAATTTTGATGACATACTTCGTTCTTTCGATTCGGATTTTAAATGAAATACTTTTTAAATAACATTTATCGAAATTCATAACCATATCATTTAGAAATTCACATACTCTCGGTGTCTTTGTACTAGATGTGGTGTACGTAATGCGCGAGAGCGCTTAGTACCCAGTCCTTATTTTTAACCTTTTCCAGTACGTTTCTTCACACACACACATACATACACACACACACACACACACACACACACACACACACACACATATACACATATATATATATATATATATATATATATATATATATATATATATATATATATATATAGATATAGATAGATAGATAGATAGATAGATAGATAGATAGATAGATAGATAGGTAAATAGATATACACACACGTACTCGAGTATATTTGCGAGTGTGTGTTCGTGCGTTAACATTAAGTCGTTTCTCCAACTGGACTTGAGCCCAGCCGCCGCCACTTTCATATTTTAGTTGCCGGATAGAGAGGGACCTGAGCGAGCGAAAGGATTGTACAGCTGAACTGCTTCACTCGCCAAGGGGGATGCCTCATCAAGCAGCAGCTCGGATCCCCGCACATACAGTACGCGCAGGCACTGTGCTATCCTCCTTATCTTGAAAGAACTTTCGCTCATCCTGGATATGTAGGGCCTTCCTTTCCAATACCTCTTCTACCCCGTTTATGCACTTTATACATGTTTTGGAAGCAGGCTGTATATCTGCATGAACATTGTCTTGCTGCAGCAGATTACAGATCAAAATGCACAGATATGTGGCAAGATTTTGCATCCAGTTATGTTTTGCTCAGTCTTCCGTAGCAGAGAACCTCAGCTGTTGCTACGCCCGTTTTTCTAGGCATCAGTCAATCAGTTAGGCATTCCTGAGGAGAGTTGAAAAGGAAAATGGAATGAGGCAGTAGGCGGACATGCTGGTGAAGAAAATCGGGAAGTTTCATTTACAGTTTATAATTGTTAATCTCCAGAATGGTCAAAATGTGCTATGCTTTGGGTAAAGTTCATAAAATTGTATTTACAATTTGCAGGAATAAATCTCAGCGGGATGCCTTTCAGTCTAGCTTTCCGTAGAAGAGAATCTTTGCTAATGTTGTGGTAATACATGACTCAAGGACTCTCATTTAGAAGAGGAAGTTGTTTGAAAGGAAAAAATAATTCTGCGGCTTCCAGATATCACAGCATACTTCGTACACCAAGACTTAGCATGATCTCTGATATGTATCCAAGATGTTTTTCCTTGCTTAGAGACACTCAGTAAAGTGCTCGTCGATGAATATTGGATTCACATAGCGATGATTTATGCAGCAGAATTATAGTTGCTACTAATAACTTGGCTACTTTACGAGAGCCAATCAAGAGCTCTCCTGCAGAATTATCAGTGTAGGAAGATCCTTCTGGCTTCGTTGCAAAGCAAAGGGCAGCAGTCACATATTCTAAACGTGTCGATCGTTTAGATATGCGCGCTTTTATACGTGTCCAGCTAAGTAGGCTACAGTTTTTTTTAGCACACTGAAAGTTGAAAGTTAGTGGTAACATGAGCTTTATAATAGTAGTCAACTCATTGGTATTGATGTTGTACTCACTGATTATTAAATGAGGCCAGCATTTACTAATCGCTCGAAGACTCTGAATCAAACATTCATAATGAACTTACGGATTGTACACTCATTTGGGTTATTCTTTATCAAATAATTGAAGAAAAAATGCTTTGGAAGCTTCAGTTTTGACTGAAAATTTCCGGAGAAACAGCGCCCTGGCTCATAAGTTTACCTTTTTTTTTTTTTTGCTGGGAAAGAATTTATGGTAGATGCCACTTGAATACTTGTAGCTAGGTATTTCACCGTTCGATATAGTTATTATATATAATGAGTTCCAGTTGGCTGAAACTGACGCTGATTTATACTAGTCATCTTTATAAATAAATTAGTGTTTATATTTCCTATAGATCCCCGTTTAAATCATTCTTTAAGAAGACCAAGGTAATATGTAATGATTGAGGGTTATGCCCATCACGAGCAAGTCATCAGAACAGTCACTTAATGCAGAGGTTTCGTATTAATTTTTGATTGGTAGGAATTAATAGCATCTCTCTCTCTCTCTCTCTCTCTCTCTCTCTCTCTCTCTCTCTCTCTCTCTCTCTCAAAGTATAACTAATTACTTTTTTTCTTTTGATAACTGAAGGAATGTACGCCTCCGTTTCTGCCTTCACTTTTCTTTCTGTCTACAGTAGAACTGTAGAACTGCAAGAGCAACTGGGGTGGTCGTTCCTTCGTCGGGTTTCCATTGCGTCTATGACCTGATTAGGTTAACCTAGTAAACTTCATGTCATAAAACGAATGTCTGTTATCACTTCATTCTGTATCCCGATGTCTTTTTATGCATTAGGTAATCTTGGTGTCTTTGCTGAACCATCTCAAACGCAGTCACGCAGTATCGGAAACTGACTAATTTCATACAAAATCTTGAGTGAATACTGATCAGCTGTCTGGCAGCAGTTTCCCTGTATCATAATGAAGTTCTGTACACCCAGAAAGTGTCTATATGATACCTGTATCATATTTGCATGAAGGTGTCTCTTGTATATTTTGTAATGATATCGTTCATATGCATACGTATATGCAACTCAAGTATTGCTGCTCCGTTGTGTTATTTATGCACGTCCGTGACGACGCATAACAAACAACAAAGGATGTTTATGCAGTCTAAAAAAAAAAAAGGCACAGATATTATCGAGGAAATATTACCCAATGGTAGCTATCCCTTGCTTAAATGATGTTTGTTTGCAGCAGCTGTGTTGTAATACTGGCCGTGCTTATGGGATAAAAGTTCTACATCTATGTCAAAAAAAATTTAACATCAATGTGGAAACTATACAGAGAATATTATTATCATTAGTATTATTCAGCACACGAACCGTTTATATGGAACAAGCCCAGGGGCCATTGATCTGAAATCCAAGCTTCCAAAGAATGTGGTGTTTATTTAAAAGAAGTAACCGAAGATAATAGGAAATGCAGAGAGAAGAGACAGTTATTAGAAAAGAAAAAATTGAGCAACAAATTAATTAATAAATAGGTAAAAATATAAGTAAATTATTAAAATACATGGAGAATTATTGCAGGGTAGTAATGCTTTACATCTTCGCTTGAACTTTTGAAGTTCTAATTGCATAACATCCTCAGGAAAACTATTCCACAGTCCAACGGTGTGAGGAATAAAGGAACTGCTAATATTAGGAAACAAAAACCTACCACCACGGACCAGTCTATCTAAAAGAGATAAATCTCTGGCAGAGGCAGACATCCGCACCAGAGAACAGTATCTAGTAAAGGAAGAACAAATGATCTAAAACAGTTTGCACTGATTTTATCGCTGTTATAAATATATGAGGCCTTACGAGCAATACCTAACTTTCGTGCGCTATTTGCTGACACTTTCATTAGATGTTCCTCAAAAGTAAGACGTGAGTCGAAAGTTACACCTACAATAGTTAACACTTAAGACTCATTCAGCAGAGTCCCATCCACCTGAAGGGGAGGAGGGGGAATTCACGAGGTCTACTAATCAATAGTGTTTTTGTTTTACTGGCGTTCGGCCTCATACCCTACCGACTACACCTTTCACTAGTCCGCTCCCTATCTCGATTGAGACTAAGGTCAGCTTCATTCTCATAAGTGGAAACTTGACTACACCCACAAGTGTTGCATCATCGGCATACTGAACAATCTTGTTTTCCAGGCCAACATCCATATTCCTTGTATATACTAAAAATAACAGTGGAACAAGAACACTACTCTGTGGAACTACAGACACAATAGGTCTTGATTTGTTAAAGATCTCATCAACAGCAACTCGCTGCTCCCTACCTGTAGGGAAATGTTGAAGTAATCTTAAAACATATCCATCCACTCCAAGATTCTGAAGTTTATAAATAAGTGCCTTGTGATTTACTAATACGAAAGTAGTACTAAAATCTATTTGAATTACTCTACACTCAAAACTCATATCAAGATTCTCTTGCAAATGGCATGTAAAATCTAAAAAAGCATCACAGATACCTAACTGCTTCCTACATGCATATTGACTATCGGCTAACAATCCTTTAGATTCTGCATACTTGCATAGTGGCTTTAAAATAAGCTGTTCTGCAACTTTGGAGAACACAGGGAGAATGAAAATTGGCCTGTAGTTACTGCAGTCTGCAGATATGCCACTCTTTTGAACAGGCACTGTATTACTAAGTTTGCGCTCACCCTAAAGATATTATGTGGACCTAAAAATCTACAGAATCGACTACCCTTGGGAGACAACAAACTAGAAACGTTTCTAAAAAACAAAGAGAAGAAACCATCAGGATCTTCACCCCAGCTACCAAGCTTATCAAGAATTTTCGTAATCCTTAGAGTGAAATGCAAATTTTGTAAGAATAGGTTCAGGATATTAAGTAGCAGGGAGAGGGACATCCTCAGCTCACTGCTTAGCTTCAAAAACTCGATGAAGAGGTTCAGCCTTTTTCTTAGGGCCAGTAACCAATCTGCCATCATCTATGACAAGTGGTGGAATGGAAAAGGAGCCTGACCCAAAGATAAGTGAGGCGAATTTGGTCCTCTGCGGATGAGGCTGAGTAATTCCTTCAAGTTTCCTCTTTAGGGAATTGTTGTAATTTGTCTCATTTATACTGTAAATTCTATTTGCAGGGTGGTGTGATTTTCGTATGAACGATTTCATTTCCATGAGTTGAATTTGGTTTGTTTGTCATGGTAAGGTTGTGTACGTGCACCATCAAACCAAGGCTGGTCATTTGTCCTGAATTTGATGACCTTTCTGAGGACATACTTTACTAAAATATCCATCTGCATTTCATTTAACTTCTTCTTGGGATCAGAATCTGATATGGCATCTGAAATATTAAGCGCCTGACAAGCTTCAGTAATGTGATGCCAGTTGGCTCACCCAGACTGTTTTTCCAATGGTGGCATTAGGAATGTATTGATTGACAGATCTGTCCATCTCAGCGGCACAATGGTCGGAAGTGCCTGTATACTCACAGACCTTGGACTTGACAATAGCTGGAACATCTGTGAATATGAAGCCTAATCTCTTACTAGATATATGCATGGGTTCCTCAATTAGCTAGGCTAAATTGGAGGATACACAGAACTCAAGGGCAGAATTAAGCCACTCACTGTTCTGTGCATTGCAGTCTCTGCAAATAACGAATGAAGCTTTTGAATCTTGTGACTGAGCCATACTAATCCTTTCCAAGAGACAGACATATATAGAATCGTCAATATTTGGATTGCGATAAACAGCAAATACGTAAGCACTGTAGAACTTGCTGAAAATCCTAAAACAAAGAACTTCATGGCAACTACAGTACATGATAAATAGGTCATCCGGACTTACTGCATGCAGCCAGATCTTGTGCATGTGGGATGTTACGGTGATAAAGTCAGGGCCATCAAACCCTGTGATTAAAAACTCAATCTTTGACTTGTTACTGCTTACATGTGTCTCAAATAAAAACATCAAATCTTAGTTACTGGCACACATCTCCCCGATCAAGAAAATGTGACTTTAAACTTCGAATATTTGAGTAAAGTACTGTGTAATTTTTCTTACATTAATGAGTAACAGGCACAGGGTTCAGCTCAGTGTCTCCCGAAAAGAAATTAACAACATTACATTGGAAGCAAAACTAAATAATATACCCATAACAACATCAACATAAAAATTCAACAGAAAAACAAACACTAAAATCAACAACAACAGTACGTTATTTACAATAATTTCATTGAAAATATGAACAAATCTGACCATATGTCATGAAAACAAGCGCCGGAAGCAACTGGTCGACAAGATGGAGCCAGGAAACCTTGTAAGGCAAATAAGAAACCCGCCAGGTTTGCCACAACAACTGGGAGAGGACAGGCAGGATGGATTTAGAAATTATACAAAGCTTAAAACGAAAAGATTAGGTAAGGAAGAAGGCTCTTTCCTGATACTCCACCAAGCAACTTTTGCTTTCTCATCAACCTGTCCCACACACTTTTCGAAAAAAACAGGAAAGAGGAAAAAAAAAAGAGGGAAAATTGCTGATCTTACCCTCAAGCAAAGAAACTCAATCCAAGACCTTGAAAGGCCACGATTCAATGGCTATAGAAGGTTTGCCTACCAAGGCTAAAGGGTCACTTCCAACCTCTGGTTTGATTTCGGAGTGTCCTTTACCTAGAGGAGATGCCTTCCATGGCTGAAGATTCTCTTGCACCCTAACTCGTGTAGGCAGGGACGTCACACCTGCAGTGAATGTTGCTATGGAAAAGCCACATTAACCCGCTACCCTTATAGGAATAAGTTTTTGTGAGTGGTTTCTCTTCGTGAATTGGAACTTTCTGATATTCGATTCACTTCCCAAAGAATTACTAAGATTAAAAGAATTATAATAATATTTTTAGCAAGTATCAAATCGATGATAGATAGGATATATGGGATTTTAATGTTTTGAAAATGTTAATATTTTGGGAAATTAGGATACAGAAGAATATTGCGATTTCTGACAATTTGACACAATAGGGCAGATGAGTATCTTGAAACCTCAACACTTCCAAGGAAACTAATTCAATTCAAATTTCATCCGGCTAGGAAAGGCATGAAATCATTATATTTACGAAAGTTTGGAGAGCCATGATTTTTGAAATTTACGTACATGCCCCACCATGGAAAGCCAAGTCGGATATTTCAAAAGATTCGGAAATCCAGATGTTTCAAAGAACTAACCGTGTCAAGGGAAATAGATGTCGAAGAGATATTTAGAATTTTATCAAACAAGCAAAGTACTATTGTCAACCACCCCACAAGTCGGGGAAGCTGACATCTCATAACAGAGTGCTGGAGTAAGAAGAGTTAAAATGCCAGAGAATTTGCAAAACAGGAACAAGTTAAAATTAGATGTTTATCAAGTTTTATGACGTAAGTATGAAAACCCTGACGATATACTGTACCAGGTTAACGACCGCTAAGCGAACTGAAGCCTTACTATTTTTCTAATTAAGGAAAGCTAAGCACGAATTCCTGTTATAACCCAGACCATAGAAATTTATGCAAAGTCCTATGTCCTGTATTAAAATTAAATGCCTAACAATTATTTTACCGTACAAAGGAAGGACACTGCAAAGAACATATCAAGAACAGATGTATAACACTAAAGAATACTGAGCTCCCAGAGAGTATACGTGACCAGACAGAGCTTACATCCTAAGGACTGCCTGTCCATGAAACGCTGATACGATGAAGAATGAGTGAGACCAAGATGGGGATAATTCACTGGAACTTTCCAGACCAGGTTGAGGAATTGCTTCCGAGACTAGCGAACATGACGGAGGACTGTTCAGCAAGCTGGGTAGTTGAATATACGAAGAACTGTAAGCATCCCTGAGAGCTAAGAGTACTAATGGCTGAGCACTTTTGACAGACAGTTTACTTTGCTAAGAAAATCCAGTATAGCTGAAAATGTATTAGGTCAAGGAAAAATTTGAAATTGCCAGATCTATGAAATGTAAAATTAGCTATAATTTTATTAAAAAAACAAAGGCTAAACTTTGTTTGATACTTACGTGATCAAAGGGAGATTCATTCAAGTCTAAGAATTTACTACACTATGCATAGCATAAGGCTAGACCTTGTTAAAGTAAATATATCATTATTAACCCACAAGGTTAAGAAGGACGTTTGCTAAGTTTTCCAATTTAAGAAATCCTAATTGCTTAGAAAATATGAGGCCTGGGCACACAAGAATTTGATGAATCATTGTTAACATGAAGAATACGTCTATCATATGCCCTCCTCAGTCACATTTACAAGGTAAACTGATTGTTTCATACCTAAAAGGCAAAATACAAAATGGCTAATGGAGGTAGCCACGTGAAAATTTAGCGTTGAATCGGCAAAATCCATGGAACCAACAGAGACCCACGAGAGAAGGTACACTGAACAAAAGGAATAAAACTGATGGAGTGGAGGCCTGTCATATTCAGCCACGAATTATGTTCATGTTAGCAGCATTTTATAGTAAAAGACCTCGCTACTACATCAATTCTCATTATCAAGCAGAGATCTTAAAATGCGGATGTTTTGCAGCGTCATACATTCCTTTTGTAAGTGTCTGTGAATTTTTCATGCTAATTATAGGGCAATACTTATCTTTAAAAAAAAAACACTTGAAAATTTATCAGACAAAACAAATCTTTGCCCTTGACCAGCAGGCACTGAAGGCTTTTGGCTTCTGAAACCTGATCAAGTTCTCGTGTTGCTTATTTGTACTCATGTGATTAGATAACTTTTTTCGACCGGCTATCGAGTATTTATTGTCCGTAAGTCAGTTTGCCTTGAGATCATCCTTACTCAAAGATATCATTCTCTCTCTCTCTCTCTCTCTCTCTCTCTCTCTCTCTCTCTCTCTCTCTCTCTCTCTCTCTCTCTCTCTCGTGTGTGTGTGTGTTTGTGTCACGCGGAATCGTAATTCAGTCTCCTTTCTCGTGCCACCTATATTATTAAAAAAAATGTAAATTTACTTTTTTTTAAGAAGGGTTCGGTATTTTACTTGTGTGTGTGTGTGGACCAGTTTGTGTGAAATAATAATCAAGAAAGTATTATGATTAACAAGTGTTGCTGAGTGAAAAGAACATTTTCGGTTAACATAATTCTTATAAGAAACATATTTATTCGTAAATAGCTTATGTGTGAAAAGCCACAGCAAAGCAGGTATTGTTATATAATTACACTTTAATTAAAATGTGAAATCTTTGAGTAACTAACTCAGAAGTAGGCACAATTAGAAGCAAGACGTCATGACGCTTGAAGTTTTTCACAGAAAGGAGTTTGCGGCAATTTTCATTATCGAAAGGCGGCTCCGGATTATTCGTAAGGGCTAAATTCCGCCTCTTTAGTTAAATACGCGCGAACCTCGATACGCAGCTATCAGCATGACCGTAAAGTCTCATATAACCAGACTGGAAGAAATTTAGTACAGCGGCTACAGGTTATACAAAATATTTCTACGGGTAATAAAAAACCCTTTTGATTAATGTCATTTTTCATTAATCCGTTGCCGCTAATTCCCGAAATTTGTCACAAAAAAAAGGAAAGGCTTCTCAAATTATCGGTACGTGATGAAAATCCATCCTTCGTTTTTTTCACTGTACCTCTTTTCATAGTCTCTTTCTTCTATCTTACTTTTCCACCCTCCCCTAACAAGTGATTCATAGCGCAACTGCGGGGTTTTACTCCTGTTACACCTTTCAAACCTTTTACTGACAATTTCCGTTTCAGCGCTGAGTGACCTCATAGGTCCCAGTGCTTGGTATTTGGCCTAAATTCTATATTCAGTTCAAAATGTCCCTCGGCAAATTGGTTGCCTCCAATTGCGAAACGCCTTTCACTGGTCTTTCCCTGACCTAACCTCGCACGAAAGTACGAGCTGCCTAAGAAAACAGACTGGTAAATTATTTTATTGCATCGTCATTCTTTGGAATCCCGAAAATGCATTTTCATAGCTTAGTGGATTTGCCGCTTTTAAGCAATACCTTACTAAAAGAAATGAAACCAGCATTTCATTTTCAATTGAAAATGTCAAGTAGATTCCTGAGTGACTGGTTTGGGTTCTGTATTCATTAACTGGGAAGCGAGCGGCCAGGGACTCTACGTCTCTGGAGTGAATAGAAAGGGCTGGAGAGGCTTATGGTGCTGCCGAAGAAAAGCGGAATAAGTGTGAGGAGAGAAGGCGAATTAGATGGTCTAAGTTGCTCGCACACCGTGGGCAATGATGCTTTTCTTTCATTATTTCTTCCATAACAAAGTGAGCAAGGAAGCTTTAAGTAGTCCTTGTACAGAACGGAAGTTAAATTCAGACAGAAAACTGGTCCATTTCCTCGCCCATATCAACCGCCACAGTAGTTGGTGGTTATCAAAGTCTTGCAACCTGCAGTACATAAAAACCACGACTTTGGCCCTTTATAACTCTGTAAATATTCAATCGACCGGGATAAAACCGTGGTTTTAGAGGTTTCCCACTAAGGTCTCTAATCGTGCCGAATTTCATCGAAATCTGCTTAGCTGTTCCACAGATTCAGGTGCCGATTTCTGGCATTCAGGGGATGTGGTAGGGGGTGGGTGGGTGAGGGACCTAACATATTTATGGAGCAATAACGGTAAAAAATACAGCCTTGAAACTTAGTTATCTGAAAACTCGTATTTTTGAGGGTGCCCTTCGGGGTTTGATTTTTGAAATATTGAAATTTTAAAGTTACTGTAGACCTATGCCATTCAAATTAGCCCTCAAAATTCAAATTTCCTGATGGTCAGGTATCCCCTGACTCCATATCTGTCTCTTGTGGCTGGGCTTTACTACCCCTTTGTGATTGCATCTCTTTTTTGCCTGTGATTCACAGTGTCTGCAGATGGGAATTGTTACAAGTATGGAAGGAGTTCATTGTCCCATCTCCTTTCAAGATGACAGGATGGAGAATCGGTAAACGTTAGTTTTTGTTACATTTGATAATTTGGTTTTCTTTTTGTTACATCTTGTGAAGTGCCGTTGAAGGAGGAAACCCACGAGTAACCTTGGTACAAGAAAAGTGATCCCTTCGGAAGTCAAGGCAGTTTATAATAACCTGAACTTTCCTCTGAGCAAGATCTAAATGGCCGTTCTGCATTTATGTCGTTTTTAGAGACTAGTCAAGGGATATTCTTGATGATGTAAATAATATTAATCGGCTCTTCGTCTTTCAGATTGATGTCACATAATCTTAGAACAGATAGTAGTTACAGGTAAATGTAAGTTCTTCGCCTGATGGATTTTTAAGAGAATTCGATAAATATATTGGCTAAGCAACAGGCCGAATTATTTTTTCATCAGCAGTGAGCTAAAAACAAAGGTATATTTAATTAACGTTGTTTTTATACTTACGAATTTTTCAAGAATGCCCGTCTTATTGTCAGTATTAAAATGAACAAATAAAGTAGTGTTTAAATAAAACTACGGGGTTAGGGGATAGTATATACATATGTGTGTATATATAAATTTATATATATATATATATATATATATATATATATATATATATATATATATATATATATATATATATACATATATATGCATATATATCATTGTGTTAAACCCTAATTCACAGGATGACTCCTTGCCCTTGATGTGATACGATTTGCTGGTAATCTTGAGTGGCACAGCACGATTCTAACGATAATTAACTTGTGCCACGTCTTGCTAAATTTAAGAAAGTCACCTCACATTAGAGGGCTTAAAACTATTAGTTTTGAATTGCTACATGCATTTAAACTTACCGCACAAATGAATGTAATCTTAGACTTGTCTTATATTTATTTCAGCTTGTAACTAGAAAGCACAAAAATTGTAGTCAGCATATTTTACAGTTTTCCTGATCTAGGCTGACTGTTTTGTTTGCCATGCTCCACCTGCGTACCCGTTATTAGTTGAAATCAAGTTTCTAAAGGTTCAATGGGAAATGAAGAAGAAGTTGCGTAATATCAGCAATCTCGCAGACTTTTGCAGAGTGAGGTCCAGAGAGAAATAGAAAATAATCAAGTTCTTTGCCAATTACTGGTCACTGACTACCCTGCAATAATGAAGCAGACACAGTCTTTTTATATGAAAACATTGGGTCTGATCTAGGAATTCCTCTTAGCAAAGCTTGATGGCTGGGGGGGGGGGGATTTCTAACCCCCACCCCCTCCCTACCGTAGGTGGGCGCCCAAGGACGAGCACACGGTGTTTACGAAATTCTTATCTCTTCAGATTAGGTTACTTCGTCGTTGTGATCAATAATAACAGTAACACATCCGTTACACTGTAGCAACTTTTCATTTGCGTTTGGTTAACTTTTGGTTGGGTAACCACTGGTGAATGCCACAATATACCACGTGACAGTGGGCGGAGACATGGACACAGGGGAGCAACTTGATCCCCAAAGCGCTCATGCCCACCACAGTACCGCCTCCGAGACTGGAGGCAAGCTCTTGTCTTGATACTGGTAGCAGACAGATGTCTCAGAATGTAGTGGACCTTAGGCGTCAGTTGTCAGCAGCAATGAATCTTCATGATGCATAGAAAGACAATGTTACTGGCTTAATACTGTACTCAGAATATCATGGCAGATCTACATAACATTGTTAAATTATTGGACACAAATTTAGGAGAAACATCCACTTTCTCCCGTAGGCTATACCATAAAGCATGCCAGTAAATTCTTTCTGCATGGCGTCGTCTTGATTTATAGAACCTGAGTTATTGGCTAATCACTCGGTTTATAAGCAAGCACAACTGATCGTAAGCGATGATTTAAAGTTGCCTGTTTTAGCAGATGTTTGGTCTTATCAGCTGCACTTGGTTTCAACATTTC
>NC_089796.1:45947898-45955398 GCF_040412425.1 Macrobrachium rosenbergii
CAATAAACGATAGTAAGACTATACAGCCACAGATGAACTTGGCAACAGCACATGTACCAAATATTTGATGGCTTAACGACGTAAGCTTAACCTAGAAACTCGTGTAGCCTACTGATTCACTCCAAACTGACTTGATCTACAAACTCATAAAGGTCACTGGTTTTGAAAGGTGTGCTAGTAACAACTGTCTCCTTTGAAGATTAGAAAGATATAGAAAAATATTTAAGACCACAACAGAGAATAGAGATGAGAACTGATTTTGCTTATCCAGTATTTCCACTTGAATTTGAGGAACTGTTACGGATAAAAGAGAGCTGTGAAGAGCACAAACTTCCGATGGTCATACGAAGACGAAAATCATCAAGAACTTCGATTGAGGTAAGTAACCTTCGTTATTTGAAGTCACGGAGATCAATTACTTTTTTTTATTTACTGATTTGAGATATTGCGGAAAATAAATGAACAGGTTTGTCATTCATTTACTCAAGAGCTAAAACACTTTAGAGACAAAAGAAAATCCTTTCCATCCCTTGGTTTCGTTATTTATACAGGTAATTGTCTGATAATCTGAGGTAAAGGAGTGCAACCTATGTAAACTATTAATTCATTTGGTTTTGTTCGTTGTTTTCGAAGAAAACCAAGTGGATAATGTTGTCTGCGCAGTTTGCATTACTTACAGCCAAATTACTGTATGTAGACAATATTTTTCGTTTGGTTTATTTCCGAGAGCACCAAAGAAAAACACTATGCTGATCAGAAATAAGTAGAGTTAGGCAACGGACAAATATTAAATAAGAGACAGGCAGGCAGGCAGTCTGTCATTCTCTCTCTTGTGGTTGAATTCAAACTGCTATATTTATACCCTGAAATACAGAGTGAAGTAAATTATTAAATAGTGTATCATATTATTTTGAGATTGAAGTTATGTGCATAAATGTAATCATACGTTTATCGTAATGTCCCTTTGTATGTAAAAAAAAGACATTCTTAATTTAGCGATCTGCAGGTGAGTCATCCTTAGCCATTTGTATCACACTTTCTTAGTTTATGCTTGCTCATTGCTTCTGGGGAGTGCGGTTGATGCAGGCAAGGCCATTGGCTGGTGTGATTTGATCAATAAGAACTCTCCAACCTTTCAGTCCCTGGTGGCTTTGTCGGCTGACGACAGAAGAAGGAGATGAGCTGGGGTTGTTTATTTTTTAGCAGTAGATTGATCCGACTGTTATTTCTCAAACACGAGACTTGGTCAGAACTAGCGTACTCAAGACTAAACTAAAGGTCATATTTGTTTCAGCCCCAGCTAAGAATTAGAGAGATCAGGGTAGAAAACCTTGATAACTTGATCTTCCAATCAGAGTTATTTGATCGGATTTTCGTAGAAGCCAGTTTCTCTGTGTTCAGCTTCAAGACCCCACCTGAAGACTGAGTCATTTAATGTTACAATTGACGTGACTAGAAGGTCCCTTTCTCGGTACAGACAACACTTCCGCTGTCGTTCCCAGAAAACGAGAACAATTCGAAGAAAGTCCTCGTTCTGTTAAAAGCATAGAATATTAGCGAAGGCTGCATACCATAACAATGACTCTTCATTCATTCATGCAACATACCACAAGCGTGACTTATTGTGGGACAAAGAGGAGGACGAAGGCAGTATTCCCTTAAAGCTGGAGCTCAGAATTCTGAAAACCAATGTTGTCAGTGATGGAAAACTTACAAGTAAGGCGTTTAGGAGCATGTTTTTGCGGCTCATTCCTTAATAAAATTACTACAGGAACATAAATAACAAGTAGTCAAGAGAAGAACACAGCAGTATACTGACCATAAAATGGAGTTGTGAGTGATGAAAAAGTAAATAAGATAAAAGAAGAAAAAGCAAAAGAATTGATGCTTTTTCCTGATGCATTATGACACCCAATTTCCGGTGATGAATCAGAGGGAAAAATGGAAATGCATTACTGTGGTTGTAGTGCAGAGATATTCGGGCCACATTAAATTTCATAGTCATTTTTCTGCATTCTCAAAGTCAACGTCGCTGTCAGATTTGATTTTGAAGGAAATGTGACTCCTAATTTTAAATAACCCAAATTAGTGTGTTTGTGTGTATGTCACAGGTCAATATGGCTATTGCAAATACAATCATATTTAGTACAAGCATCAGTAGATATATATATGTATATATATATATATATATATATATATATATATATATATATATATATATATATATATATATATATATATATATATATATATACACACAGATTCGCCTTAAATAGAAATAAACGTTAAAGCTGTCTGCTGTGATGATGCAGCTGGGTCTGTTTCAACTTTGCTAATATGTATGTGAATTCGACAGACCTACGTGAGCAAGAGCTGCAACGGACTTAAATGCTTGGTGGCAGAGTGATTCACGACAACTTCAACTCAAACCATTTCTTGTAGGTTCAAATACAGGCACATGCGGTAAGGTTTCTTCACTTGGCTTCCCTTCTAGATTCAAATGCTTATAATGGAAACCGTATACAAAAATATAGCAGGAAAGCGAGAAGTTATAGGTCTTTGTGACCTCTACAAATGCTCACATACGTACATACATGCACACGTCTATAGTATATGTATATATATATATATATATATATATATATATATATATATATATATATATATATATATATATATATATATATATATATATATATATATATATGTGCTGCCGAATCATACAGAAAAAGACCGAGAGGTAGAGAGATTATGCGTCACCGAGAGGTAAATTTTTAATGAGGTCTCTGTAACTGCGATCAAGACATGGCTCGTGCCACTCCATCGATTCCTTTTTCTCAGAGTCATTGTTTTCTTAGCTCCGTGAGAGACCTCCCCGTGTGCTTACTAAAACAAAGCTGATGAATCAATCTGGTTATTCTTTTCTGCAGTTGGTTGTAACTGGTTTAATCCGTGGTTTCGTGACACGCATGTGTCACTCCCGGCACGATTTTTTTTTTTCGATCAGAAAAACGGCAATAATATTTAGTAGTGACAAAACCCTATGGCTTCCATTAATCAAGTATTAATATCTCAAGCGTTAAGCATTTCTCTTTGCTTTTGTTGGGTGGGGTGGGGATGGGGAGGGGAGTCCGGCGCAACAGGCAACCCGAAAGAAACAATACATTGGAGGGGAAGGAAAAGAAGGGCTTAGCGTTGTAGGAAACGACAGACCCTTTGCCTCTAAAAAGATGGAAGATTATACGAGTCTGGGGAGACCTCCAGCAGGAATTCGAGGCCAAGGAACTGCAGAAGAGAGAAATAAGTAGACCCCGAAGTGTGCAATCAAGGATTGCTCACTTCCACACAGCCAGTGTGGAAATGTTGCTGTCACTGTCGTTCATGATAAGCGGTCCTTCATTCCAGGTACACCTATTGACTTCCTAATTGTATGAAACAAGTTTGGGGAAATATATTGAACTTACGAATTTTCTACCTCTTTCACCGGGACTCTGCTCTTTAATCACCTGTGCTTATCAAAAGAATGATAGGATTTTAACGTGAAGTGATGACTGATAAGCACCACAGTATGCAATCGCAATCCCAGTCAGGGAAATACGTCGTTCTTTGAAATAAAACGACTTGTTTTTTTATTGCAAACTCTTGGCCGAGAACATGAAGTGAAACTACGCTGTGTAATCATCTGACAAAAAACACGACCTTAGGAGAGACTGACAGTCTGAGGACACTGTTAGTGAGGAGGAGGAGCTGTCCTACACTTTGCTCTGACCTGGGAAAGAACCAAATGCTGATAATCCTGCTCAAGAGGCTGCAGGGAGACTTTATTTAAGTGGCCGTCTTTCGTTCGTCGTTACTTGTTCATCGTTATGTATTTGATATTTTTCTTCCCTCTCTCTTCTCTCTCTCTCTCTCTCTCTCTCTCTCTCTCTCTCTCTCTCTCGTAATTATGGAGTTCCTTTTTGATTGAACTGTATTTAAAAAGCTAAATCGCTTCAGATGAATGCGCATTTAGGCTATTATGACAAGTCATATTGTTCATACTACTAAAGAATACCAGTTTTTTTTTTTTTTAAGCGTCTTGTCTTGATCGTGCAGACAAAAACTAGAACCTCATAGCCCAGAAGGTTTACCTGCATTCAGCCAAGCGCGTTAATAATACTAATCTGAGAGACTAAAGGGACTGACTAAGAAGATATTACGGTACACAACAAAGCAAGAAATGAGCATAATTGACCCCCATCCTTGAACAGGCTGCAGAGAGTCAGTGCCGCTTGAAGAAAACGGGAATAAGAGGCAATCTCTCACTAAAACAGCCACAGACCAGTTTAGAGCCAGTCCCTCTTTTGGCATCTTGCTCTATCCACTTGACTGGTGTAACTGTTTTTTGTGGTTGCAATCCCTGCTCTACAGAAGTGTCTCTGGTCTATGCTCTACAGAAGTGTCTCTGGTCTAGAAATTCGTTTTGTCGTTAATTCGAAAGGATAATCGAAAGCTCATAGCTCGTATATATATATATATATATATATATATATATATATATATATATATATATATATATATATATATATATATATATGTGTGTGTGTGTGTGTATATTGTACAGAAATGTGTAATACAGGTTTATACAAAAGATATAAATGTTTGAACTATATTGGTCTTCAGATAATAGAAAGCTCATAGCTCATATATATATATATATATATATATATATATATATATATATATATATATATATATATATATATATATATATATATATATATATATATATATATATATATATATATATTGTACAGAAATGTGTAATACAGGTTTATACAGAATATATAAATGTTTGAACTATTTTGGTCTTCGGATTTTTGTCTCGAGTGCCTAATTAAACAGCTCTATTTACGTTATCACCTACGATAATGAACATGACACTTAATCACTAATTACATCTCATCCTTATCAGAGAAAGCATAATGTCTGTTACAGAAAAATACCTTCTATATATAACAAAGCACTTGTAACATTATCAGTGCTCATTAGATATAAACATATTGACTGTTAATGCATGTGGAAAAAACACTGAGGCAATTGTTTAATTTTAGGTTTATTAGAGGGCAAAGCATATATGCATTTTGCTAATATCTACAATTACTAATACTTCGTGTAGCATCTTTATACAGAACGCGTGTACAAACACATTTTTTGGATAGAGCACCTGTGTGTGTGTGTGTGTGTGTGTGTGTTTGTATGTTTTGTGAATGAGAGGCGCATCCAGGTAATAACAGAGACATAGCCATGTCGGTTCATGCATCTATTTTTGCATTCAACAACGATATTCTGCGGGTAATGAACTCCTCGTTAAAACATGCCGTCGTAAGGCCCGGGGCCAGCTTTCGTCAAGATTAGCCCCTATATACAGTAGATGGGCCGATTGTCAACTTTGTCCCCCCCCCCTTTTTTTTTTTTACGTTCTGGGTACACAGGTGCTCGTGCTGATAATAACAAGCTTCATTGCAATGGAAAATTCTAAAATCAATTCTTCCGGACTCGAAAATAAAAATCTGTGAAAAGAAAAAAGATATTTTGAAAGTTTAATGTTAGTGGATAAACAGGAATGCATTGTAGGGAAGGCCGTATTTGCTCTCAAACAGACATCTGCCACAGAAAATCGTGAAGTCGTATAGACTGAGTGCATCATAATGAGCAAAGCTCAAAGGTCAACGTCCGTTTGCCGACATTTATCAGAATTTAAAGTCATATCTACAAAGCGGAGATGAAAATGTATGACGAAGTTCGTTATGATTTACACCTTCGCAAACACGCCTCGGTAACAAGAGTGCCAGAGCTTGCGTGTGTATACGAACTCGGTATGAATATACCAGCGTAGAGGCAATACTGAATATCTTCCCCCCGAGGCTTTGTTAACTTCTGATTAGTTGGGATGGTGCAGACTTACGCCAAAGTTCACTCGATTTACTATTGGCTTCTGTGTTCAGCGTAACAACACTTGTTGATACCATATGCATCTTAAGTATTTAGTGACACTTGAGAGAGAAAATAAAACAGTCATCTCAGAAAAATTCCTTACCATTCCAAGTAGTTCTCTTAACATTATTATGATTCCCGTGGAAAACTGTTAATTACTCTTAAAAAAGCAAAATAGTACCCATGGTTCCAAAGAATTTACTGCAGTCTGTGATTCATTAATTTCGATTTATAGAATTAATCCAAACGACTTTTCACAGAAATTGTCAGTGTGTGTTTCCACGCACACACAAACACTATATATATATATATATATATATATATATATATATATATATATATATATATATATATATATATATATATATATATATAGAGCCTCGATGGCTCAGTCGGTTACAGCAGCAGCTTCGGACTTCGTAGAGGTCTGTGGCGCGAGTTCAAACCCGCAGCCGACTGATCAGAGAGGCAGACACTTTGCTATCCGTGTAGACATCCCGGGATTATAGGCTATATGTAATCAACGGATAGGTTTGCTTAAAAGCAAATGGATGTTACAGACTAAATACACACACAAAACAAAGCCACTACAACACCTTCTAAAAACATAACAAACATCTCACACGTCTCGAACTCTCGCCATACCCGCGCAATAACTATCGCTGCTGGGAAGAAAGGGCGTTGGGTCGGGTATGATACATGAAACATATGTACCGGGGTCTAAGCGATGTCAGGCAGGGCAGCCGATCGAGACCACAGGTCTACCCCAAAAGCCAAATCAAAAAGTCCTTCAAAAGAAGGCATCGTGCTTACCCCATACAAAAATGGGAATAAAAGCACGTTAAAAGAAGAAGAAGATATATATATATATATATATATATATATATATATATATATATATATATATATATATATATATATATTATTTATATATATATTTATATATATACATAAACACACACACACACACACACACACACACACACACATATATATATATATATATATATATATATATATATATATATATATATATATGAAAAACATTTAGGATGAATATGTTATTTTGTTTTTTAGCTAAACAGTTTTCTTGTAGATGTTGTGGGCAAAGGTAAATGGAAACAGTGCCTCCGTATTCAGCGAGTCAATGCTGATGAAGGCCTACTGTCAGTATGGCTTCTCACAGAGACAAGGGGGCATCGTACCCCGGGCGATGTGCTGGCTACGCCGCCGGAGGTCGTCAAGTTCCGGCCAGAGCATTCATTCTTTCGCTCTCTTGGGCGTGTCATAAGAAGTGTGAATGTTCCATTTTAAAGACATTGGAGGTCTTGATTTCCTTGTGAAAAGATCCGTTTGGTTGGAGGACTTCGAGTACTGCCTGTGAGGTGAGCTGGAACTTTGTTTTCAATAAAACCTGAATGGGTTTAATTAACTTTGTTTAACATGTACTGATCCTTTGCAGAAGTTACCCTGCTGAAAATCATTTTCCCCATTTATTTTTTATCTGCTATGTCTCTTTAATTG
>NC_089796.1:45957898-46122898 GCF_040412425.1 Macrobrachium rosenbergii
TGAACAAAAGAAGCCAAAAGCCCCTGAACTTGCACCGAGAACAATTTTTGACTCGAATGTTTATAAGGAAAAGGAAGAGGAAAAAGATTTGGAACTGAATGGATTAATTGCATCAGTAATTACATGACAATTAAACTTGAAAACTGTAAATAAGATTAAGAAAAGAAAAGGCACCAGAGTGTACCTACCAGTACGTGTTAACGGAAGTAATGAAAACACTTTAAAAGATACCTTTTTAATCCCAAAACCTGCAAGGGCTCATTGAACGTAGTACCAACGTGAAGTAGGTATAGAGAGATCTGCAATATCCTTTTAATGTATTGCAAGTCGCCGTTTGAGGCTGCCTTTGGATATTCCCCTGCTCCACACTCTATACTTGATTAATTTATTTAACTCAGGGACGCTGGAATATACAACTGTGAAATTTGTAAGATCCGTGAGTATAATATTAGCTCTTCTCGGACTGATTTATGCACGGATGTAGAGGGACCCGCTGTCTGCAGCATGAGCATGCGTATATCGCAATGAGACCTGAGAGCCGGTGGCGTGAGCGAGTAAGATGATCTGCTCATATATTTCATTTGGTTTTCTGAAAGGATGGCCTCTATCAGTGGGAAGACTTGTGACTCATATATTCTGAGATGTTTAGAGAGAGTATTTAAAATGAACTACAGTTAAGGTACTCTTGGTGACGAAAATGCTGACGCCGCTATTCATAATTCAAAAGTGTTATTTTTGGTATTCAGCGTAAGGCCATTCACGGGAGGCAGTTCACAGAGAAGAGGTGCTCGTGTTAAAAAACAAAAGAAACTGAACCGAGAAGCACGAGGTAATGGAGTGGTAAAATAACCAGTTATTAAAAATTAATGCTATTCATCACATGGCCTCCATTTCCTTATAGACCTTGGTGATGCATCTTAAGAGAACTGTTGTGCTACCTTGCATATACATCAGTTCCTTTGTTGTTAAAGAATCAACTACACCTAAGGTGAGTGTCGTCAGTTTTCTGGCAAAGTTTGCATGTTGCAGACCATTTGTTTACGGAGGCAGTATTATGCTTAACTGGCTTACTGATCTAACTCAGTCTGTCTTGAAATACTTTTTTCAGATATTGCCTGCCGCGCTCTGTTTGTTTCTCCCTGTCCGTTCTGTCTTCGGACGATGAAATCCCTCCTCGCTCCCGAAGTTCTATGGTTTTCCTTAGAGCCACATGAAATGGGAGCAGTGTTCATTCGCAGTATTACTGTAAATCCCCTAAAATATTTCTCTGACTTTGTTGAGTCAGATGTGTTTCCTTTCTCTCGCCACTGCCTTTGGGTAAAAATCGTTGTATCACTGAACTGCCGAGTTATGGCGAATGTTATTCTAGATGCAATTGCATTCAAGGTGAAGTTTAGTCTTTTTGTCGTGTGTTCTTAGTAATGAGTGACAAAAAGACAAGGAATTTTAAAGTCGAAGTCAGTTGGTCGATACGTCATTCGCGCACTTTGGGTTGAAAGACAATTTTGTTCCGCTGTTTGAAAGCGTAGAATGTTAACCGAGTTGAATTCTTGCTTCATTCAGCACTTTTGAATATTCACCGAGAATGTTAATACTTCGTGCATGCGACATATTCGTGAGTTTTATAATTAAAATAATACTCTTTTCTTTGCCTGAGCCATTAATTGGAGAGAACTTTGAAGTTATTGCGTGACGCTTCAGAAAAGTATATAATACTTAGCCCAAGGTTGCACTTCAATCTTTGGAAAATAAGCATTTGACTGACGCTGTGGCTTGCGGAAGAATCCTACTTTCCAAATTATGGGAGGAAGGGCGCAGTGTGAGGTCTCTCTCCCTTGAGATTGCGCACTGGGTCTCAAGAGAGAGAAAATCATTTTGCTTTTTAGGATCTTACGTCATCACCTCATTTTCAAAGATTTGAATTTCCGTCAAAGGCTGCTTTTTCTGTATAGGAAAGACCATGGATGGATTCATGATTTTTGGTAACTGTTATGTTCTCCAGGAACACGAGTGTGTTACTCATCATTAATAATTTCTCGCTAAATATTTTCGGAAGGGGTCTGAGGTGGATTTATTGTCAATGAAATTGCTGGTGATGATGATAATCGCGGTCACTTGTATTCGTCCTAAAAAGACCATACGTGACAATGAAGAGATTTTCGGACAAAAACAAACCGGAGTCTCCCTCCTGAAATCTGATGTCTTGGCAACTGGATCTTTTTTTCTGACGTGATGGATGAGTCCATTTGAAGAGCTACTCTTCCGCCTTTGTAACTGGAAGACGCGTGGGGGTTTTACGCGTCAGCTTTGATTAAGCGAATCCTTCATCTGTCACTCGAAGCGCTGAAAAACTTGGACGTGTAGCCTAATTGCAGTACTCGAGACAAACCTTTTCTCCGTATAGAGAGCTCTTGGGTTTTGTTTCACTCTCCTTTACTCATGATTTTCCTATGCCACTAACCATTGGGTCCTTTCTCAGTCTGATAAAAACACTACTGTGAATCTCTGATATTTTGCGCCTTTTAAAAATGTCTCTCTCTCTCTCTCTCTCTCTCTCTCTCTCTCTCTCTCTCTCTCTCTAAGAAGAAGAATAACTGACTGAGAATGGCAAATGATTGCGGCCTTGTACTGAATGAGACGAGAGACTTCGTAACCTGCTATTCAGTGATTCATTCAGTCTACCTGAGACGCTGCTGTGTGAATTGTGCGTGTGAATGGAGTTCCGGGTTAGGGAAAGCATTGCCGGTTGAAACCATTGCCAAAAGCACATAGCACTTTTTTTGGTTTTTCTTTGAAATGTACGAGTATTATGCCATTGTTTGTGATATGCCTAATGCCTACAATTTTCAATGAATCTCTCTCTCTCTCTCTCTCTCTCTCTCTCTCTCTCTCTCTCTCTCTCTCTCTCTCTCTCTCTCCTTGTGATAGCGCTATCAGCTCACTTTACAACGAATGTTACGCCTTTGTTGCCCTAAGCATCGAGTACCTGGATGCTAATCGAGTGTTATGAGTAGCAGCTGGGGTGAAGAAAGGGAAGAGAACGTCACACACACACACACGATAACAATCGTCAGTGATCAGTTATCCCTCAAAAGATATATCCTTGTACTTACCCTATGCCTATGTTATATCCTCCCTGTACTTTCATAAATAGGTTTGTGTAATTGTTTACGCTCTGTAGACGACTTGGCATTTTTATTTTGATCTTTTCTCTTTTTTGCCGATTTCTCGGCCATTGCCGGAAAACCAAGGCCTCACATGCATGAATTTTTCGTCGTAAGATTCATGGAATTTCCGTCGAGCTTTGCAAGATTCTCAGAAGTGTATTTTTATACAAATAATTTTTTATGTAGATATATATTTTTCATGGAATGCGGTTGGAGACGAGATCACTCTGGAATACTGCAGGACGAGGATTTGTGTGCTTGTGTGTGCGCGCTTGCACCGAAAGTTTCATAGCATGCGTAGAAGTACTGACGGGAAGTAAAAATGTGCGTTAATTAAAGGCTGTTCTCCCTCTGGGCGAGTTTTATTTTAAAGGGTTAATGTTGTTGACTGAGGAAAAACAACAATTTTAGGAGACACAATAAATACCTGCCTACTTTATCATGACAGCCTTTGGCATTACTGTACAATCATGTTCCCTGCAGTATCGTAAAATGAAACCAGTATTTTTATCAGTTGTCGTCGACGAACGTTATCTGTTAGAACACCCAAGACGATGCAGATAAGCGCTTCGAAGATACACAGGCCGAATAAAACCCAACTAGTTTTGTTGTGATTTCTGTCAGGTACCGCATCAGCCCCCTCGCTGCTGATAACAGTTAGAGCAAGAATTCTGAATGACCTACTTGGCTTAGACTTTTACTGTTTAGATGACAGCGTCTGTTTATATTAATACTGAATATGATTAGACTAAGGGAAATCTAAAGGGGCCCATAGTCGATATAATCGCCTGATCATGTCGTCTGAACCGCAAGTAAACCTCACTGTCAATGGTGTTCTCTTCCAACCAAAAGTGGGAGGAGTCCGTCGGCCTCTCCGACCAGCTCGCAACCTGCCGTTGCCAGGGTCGTGGCTTCCGTTTTAGTTCAGGTGGCCGGAAGCCTCCACGTCTGTAGCGTAATCTCAGGATTTACTTCAGTTTCAATTAGAAACTGAAAGGGACGCATAAAAAGTTAAATGTACCTTAGTTTGACCAGACCACTGAGCTGATTAACAGCTCTCCTAGGGCTGGCCGGAAGGATTAGACTTATTTAACGTGGCTAAGAACCAATTGGTTACTTAGCAACGGGACCTACAGCTTATTGTGGAATCCGAACCACATTATAGCGAGAAATGAATTTCTATCACCAGAAATAAATTCCTCTAACTCTTCATTAGCCGGCCGGAGAGTCGAACTCGGGCCTAGCGAGTGCAAGGCCACAACCCTACCGACTCGCCCAAGGAAGAGCTGAGGGACGTATAACAGTTACGTCGGCGGAAAAGGAGTTCTGGGAGGCGTTTGTTGAACTTCATAGGCAATATCCTTGTCTGTGGAGTATTAATGAAGTGCAAGGATTATTCCGATACAGGAAAGCTAAATGAGGGTCTTGGTAAATATATATATATATATATATATATATATATATATATATATATATATATATATATATATATTTTATATATATATATATATATTTTCAACTAACTTATCAAGACCCTCATTTCGCTTTCCTGTATCGAATATATATATATATATATATATATATATATATATATATATATATATATATATATATATATATATATATATATATATATATATATTTGTGTGTATTAGTACTAGTGCTTAAATTACGTTGTTATTTTTCTTACATGAAACAGAATTTTATGATAATGTTGTCAATAATATTTCAATTTTCCTTGAATAAATTAAAAAATTTTGTATACAAAAAAGTTGATAATTGTATTCTTACTTTGTTAAAGAAAAGTAGATTTAAAGACCTAGTCTTTAGCGGACTATATGCCACCAGATCTACAAAGAAATGCTGTGCATGCAACTTACAGTAGTTACGTTTTTACCTTCATAAGCTCTTGTTGACATACTTGAATAATTGCTTTACATGTCTCTGAGATTATGTGCCCAAGGAACGACCTGTGGCGAGGAAACGAAGTGTGGCCAACAAACTCTTGTGCAGTGATATATTGGTTGTCTCATACAAGTGTGTGTGTGTTTTTTTTTTTTTAAGAGGGGAGCCCATATATAGTAATTCCATGTAGGTCTGCTCGTCGATTCTCGGGTAATTGAACCTGTCACCAGGTTCAAGTTTCAATTCATTAAATAGACAATCGTGAGATAATTGATTTCTCTTCTTCTTCTTAATAATAATAATAATAATCAACCAGAGTTTAATCCAGGTTCTCCTTTTTCGCTGGGGTTTTCCAATTTCAGCCGCAAAATGTGCCCCCAGCGACTGCTCCAAGAGCGCAGTCTATAGCGTCATCACTGAGCGGAGCGGCCATGCTCTCACTCTACCAAGTTTCAGCAAACTGCGGTAAATCTGAACGTCTGAGGGCAACGCGGATACCGGAGTTAGAACGGAACCTGATCGCCGGTCCTGTCGTCTATGGGGCCCTTAACACAAAGTCATCTTCGTCTCCTTCAGGTGGAGACTCTAAAGATGAGTGTATGGCACCTGTGCCTCAAAGTAGAATAAAGAAAATGCCAAGAAATGCTAGAGTAGATTCATTTCATGACTTGTACGTGGCTCAAAGATTAACAATAAGGCATAGTCTTTTCGGTGACTGGTAATAAAGTCACAGGAAAAAAAAGTCAGTTTTGGCTAGGAAAAAAAGTCTCATTAATTTATGGTGGCCGGTAATATACAGTAGTCACAAGGGAAAAATTCACAATATTTCTTGGGGGTCATTATCTTTATGATATTTACAGTCTCTTGTTTATGTTTTTACAGTAATCCCCAACGGGCTTGTACTAAGCACGCCGCAAAGGTGGATACATACAGGGTCAAAACCCTTGGCGGTCACTATCAAGGAAAGATTATTGTGACTTTTTTCCTGTGAATTTTTTCCTGTGACTTTTTTTCCTGTGACTTTTTTTCCTGTGACGTCTTTACCTGCATTCGTCTTTTCATGCCACTGTGTACTACTTAGTCCCGATGTACATTGGATTAAGGAGATAACACAGCCGCAAAGAGGTGGAAGTGTTTGCCGCCTTTACCTCTGTAAATACAAACGCCTCTGGAATTCGGAAGGTGTCCCTATTTCATCCCACGGCCTGTTAATCAAGGTGTGGGAAGCGTCACTTGGATTTCTCCACTAGCCTTTCATTTTGCTCCGAGATTTCATTAGTGGCATAATCGGGGAATTCCCCAGAACCACAATAATTACAGAAGTTGAAATAACTGGCTCCTGCAATTTCTTGACTGCATTGATTTTCAGTGGCGCTCCCTTCCCCTTCCCTACCGGGTAGAGGGCTGGTCGATGCCCTTTGTTGCGGCTCCAGTGAAGGAGCACAGAGAGGCCAGAGGTGCTCTGACTTCTTGGGAAATGTCTTCAGATCAAATCGGGTTAGATAAGATACCTTTAGATATAAATACATTACTATCTTTTATGGATACAGACCAGGAATTTTAAACGAGATTATTATTATCAGTGTTAATGAGTTGACGCGATGCCACAGTCAGTTCGTTCTCCCAACAAACGTGTTTTTATGCGTTTTAATCAATTTCGGCCCCTCACCAGACAGGACCCGAATAAGAACAATGGTTCCTAACCCTTCGGTGTAAGCCAAAGTTGGGTTGTCAAACCATTTGAGTGGTTCACCAATATTTTATTATTATTATTATTATTATTATTATTATTATTATTATTATTATTATTATTATTATTATTATTATTGCTTCGTTTAAAGTCTAGTCGGCATTAACAAAGACGTACAGCCTGCCACCCTTATTCCTTTGGCAACCCTTGCATTTTTATTCAGCTCAAACTCTCTAATGTCAGTGCAATATCAGGTAACATTTTAAACCAATTTTTGGTGTCTTCTTGAAGAGCAAAAGTCATTATTAGTATATTTCAATTGCAACATTAATGTTTTATTGATATTATTTCTTGAATGTATATTACCAAGATTTTAGTCTGGTTGACTTTCATTCTTACAAGCACAATTATTTTTTTTTATATTTTGACCATTATTATCCTAATGGAGGTTTTCTTACATCTATACTTTATTAGATTCTAAATGGTCATAAGTGTTATATAAGTATTAACACTACTCACGCATGCGTACACTGTACATATAAACGTATGCATATACTGCAGTAAAACTTACTGTACTAAAACTCTTCTGGGAGATCATGGAACCAGCGTTGTAAATCTCACAGTAATACCACCAAGACGTGTAGCACAGGGCCTCTCCGCTTACATTCCCTTACTTACTCGAAAACGCAATGCTTCTTCATTTAGCGACTGCGTGTGATCGACAGAGGGGAGGGAAACTATATTTATGTTTGGGTAAGAAAGTATTAACAGTTAAACATTAATGTTTGGTGAGTACAATGAGCATTAAAGGATAAATTCTACACCTTCTGGGGCCAGAATGTAGCATATTGATCTTGAAAGAACCTACTATCCATTCCAGGCACCGCCAGTCATCGTTTTTCTCAAATATCTTTCAAACTAATTATTCAAATAATTAGTTTGAAAGATATTTGAGAAAAACAATGACTCGCGAGAGATAGTAATATAGACCACGTAACGTGATTTCGTCGGCTGTGTTAGCAGCAATAACCGCTGTTATTGTGGCGCCAACATACAATTATCAATGAAGCATCATCGGCTACCCTTTGAAAATAGCTACGTGTGCAACACACCGCTTGCCTTTTATCCAAAGAAACTGTGGCAGGTCATTCATTTATTGAGAATGCTGAAAAGTCCAGGCCGAAATGATCAGGTCAGTTCTGTTGGGGGCCTCCTCTCCAAGTTCACTTACTGGCTAAATGAAGAACTCAGCGTAGAGAACTAATTACCGGTATCCTACGGCAAACGATTAATGATGGGATTCTTTTTCCTGAGGTTTAGTAGCAGTTGTGAATGCCTGAACATGCTGCAGCTAATCTCTGCGTCAGTGTTTTGTCTGAATGGTATCGTGAGGGTGCAAAGAAACTTGTGGAAAACAGTAGTCAATGTTTTCAGTAGGAGCGTGATCATTGCTTTGTCAATAAGTAGAGCATAGTTAAGATGGGAATAATAATTTTTATAACCTATTGTGTAGATGGAAACATTCCTTATCCGTGGATTTTACAATTCAAATAGATTAAAAAATATGGCTTTATTAATTATAAATCACTACATATTTGCTTCATACATTTTCAAATTATTGTTTGTACATTTAATGACTGTTGTGATGAAATGGTAAAGCAATTTACATTAAGGGCGGTCCTTCTCTACACGCTGTACACGAATACTGAAAGGTGAGCCTGCGCCCTGCGCCTGTTCACGCTGCTCAAAAGCGATATGCCCGTGCCGTCAGTGCACCTCACCCGGTGTAGGCGTTACTTGAGGTTCTTTGCAGCTTGCCTTCGGCGCCTAGCTGCAACCTTTTTCATTCCTTTTACTGCACCTCCTTTCATACTTTCATATTCTTTCTTCCATCTTACTTTCCAGCCTCTCCTAACAATTGATTCATGCAACTGCGAGGTTTTCCTCTTGTTGCACCTTCAAACCTTCTACTGCCAATTTGTGTTTCACCGCTGAATGACCTTTGGCCTAAATTCTGTATTCGATTCAATTGAAAAATCGATACAGGCAAAGCGGTCAGTGCCTTCAATGAAAACTTGAAAAAGATGAAGAAGCAGGCAAGGAAAGTTGTTAGTACAAGAAGCGTAATTAAATATTACGTTCAAAAAGAAACAAGAGAAATTCTTATCATACTTTTAAAAACTGAATGAAAAGGAAAATAAGAATTGCCGAAGAGGAGCTAAACAGGACTTCCAGCAACATTCCGCGAGTTTCTACGCGAAGGTTTTTGCTGGAATAAATGGATATTCTAGAGACATACAAGGTCTACCAACAGAACGTAAGAGCGCCATTGTCATGGCAACTACAAACATCGGCGAGTCTAGATTGACGGAAACAGCGAAGCACTTTGGAAATGAAATGTAAACCTTACTGTCCTTGTCTTTTGCTTTACAATAGCAATTGACACAGTTCGTCTCTCAGAATACAACAGGAATGCTTCTTTTCCTCTTGACGTGGACTCTCTTGTAAGGCGTGTCAAGATTGTTTCTAGTGACACCTGACCCTAAGCGTGTTGTTTAATCACGGTCTCTCGTATTGAAGGGCAAAATTTCAGATAAATTATTACCAATATATATATATATATATATATATATATATATATATATATATATATATATATATATATATATATATATATATATATATATATATATATATATATATATATATATATATATATATATATATATGATCTCATGATATTCTCTCGTAAAGTGTATAAAGTATGATTTTTCCAGAATATTATGATATGCTTTGTAATTGTTTTATGATTTTTGTTTTATATACAAGAGATATTGTGTAGCGTATTCTGTATATTAATAATAGTTATGCAAAAATGTCCTTGTAATGTCAGATCTCACAAACATTAATGATTTAGATGACTTGACTGAGTAATTTAAAATTAATGTTTCTTAATAATAACGTAATAGAGAGAGGAGATTAAGTCAGACCAGACCATGTGCTCTCGAATTGTCATCACGAGAGATAAGTGCATTGACAGTTCAGGCAAGGAAGGACCCGGCCTCTTCATCTCTTTTATAAATATGTCAATCATATAATTAGCCAGGTGCATGTTGTGTCGATCGCGTTGGGATCTCGTCCAAAACGTTTTGCTTTAAAGTCACGAACGCCTTTTTGAGAATTACTGGGAGCAAAAGCACATGCATGGCAATTGCCTCATGTTTAGAATTCCATTGCTCTGACCACGTGTTGTTTTGAGCATCTCATGTGACCGGAAGTCCAGAATGTTTTTGTGTCTCGGTCCCAAAACGTATTAGTGTGTTCCATGAATCTCGTTCCTAAAATGTTTGAGATAACGTCTTTCTATAGGGGGTTTGCTTCTAATTGGAAACCTAAAAATAATATTCATTCTTACTCTAGAGACCTTTTGTGGTGGTTCTCTCTCTCTCTCTCTCTCTCTCTCTCTCTCTCTCTCTCTCTCTCTCTCTCTCTCTCTCTCTCTCTCTCTCTCTCTCTTCAAGAAAGAGAAGTTTGTAACCTAAAGTAAATTTATTGTGGTCACTGATATTAATCTTAGCTTTTGAGATCTGATAGCCGTAGTAATTAGTGTTTTCCCAGTAACGGTGCCTATCAGAAAAGTGTGTTTAGTGAATCTCAAGCAGCTGCATTTGGGGTAATCCTGTGAAGGCTTTCACAAGCTTGTGTAACGTACAGTGAATTTTACCACTTTAACCAGGGTTAAAAGCTTATTTTTGAAATTAACACATGTTATTCAAAGTGAGTTGGAATTTAGTGAGTGTTGTTTACATTGATGTGTGTTTCTTAGACCAGTCAATTAAGTAAGAGCTTTGGTGAATTTATTTCATTTTTACACATTTCACTGTTGTGTATTTTTGTATGCTCTTGTATTTGAAAATTGTTTGCTTAGTTTTCTTAAGTGTTTCTTAGTGGTTTAACTTTTGATTAATTAATTTTGTTTCACATATTTGATGATCTGATTTTGTTTCTCATCTAAATTCAAACATTAATTACAACTGTGAATTTTCATTCCAAGTAATAGTAATTTTTATTCAGCATAAAATTGTGAATTTTGATTTGTTAATTTTGAATTAAAAATAAATTTTTGTATTTAAAGTTTTTACAATAGTGTTTCATTTATTAGCCACCAGCGGTAAGAATAATTTTTGAAAATAAAACAGATAGATGTTTTGTTCCTTTAGTTTTGCTGAAGTGATTCAAACTTGGAGAGATAGTTACAGTAATGGAGTGATTCCTTTTTGCTTTAGTATATTTCTTGTTTAGATAATAATACCTCACAATTGTTTTGATATTTTGATACTTCACATGGTTGATAAGTTTTTTTAAGGGATCACTGTTGCCTTTAGAGTAATCAGTCGTATTTTTTTTCCATTGTTATGAGAGCTGCAGCGAGGTAAATGTGTGAATTCTATGAGTATTAGTGCAATAATCAGGTACTTGGAACACTTCTTGACAATATATATATATATATATATATATATATATATATATATATATATATATATATATATATATATATATATATATATATATATATATATATATATATATATATATATATATATATATATAGATATATATATATATATATATATATATATATATATATATATATATATATATATATAATATATATATATATATATATATATATATATATATATATATATATATATACAGTGTTTGTTTGTGTGTATGCGTGTTTTTAACCAACTGCCAGAGTGAGTGGTTGGTATGACTAATTGGATATTAGTTTTTCACTATCGTAACCATCTTTACAAACAGCCCATGGCACAAACAGCGACTTAAAGTAATTCCTTTTAAATGACTGAATTCATCTACCTGGTTGATAATAACAGATCAGCATCGACCTTTGGAACTTGAAGAAAAAAAAAACACAAATTGGAGAACAAATATGTCTAGAGGCACAGACAGTTTCGGGGCGTCATGCTCCTTCTTTAGTTTGGTTTTAATGCCGCCACACTGGAGAAGGAGCATGACGCTCCGAAACTGTTTGAATTTCTAAATATATTTGTTCTCCGATTTCTGGTTTTTTTCTTCGTCTTGCTAACCTAACGATTTAAAAGCTTTCAGGAAGGCTTGCTCCTATTTGTCACTTAAATACGCTTCATATCTATCAAATTTCAATCATTCATATGACTGGAAAATGTTTGTTTCTGATAGGTCATCCACGAGTTGAGAAATATTTTACCAATACATTACTAACAGGAGGAATTTTTCCTCCTTACGTGGACAAAGAGTGCCACAATCTCGAATTGACAGGTTACAGGTTGAGGAAAAGAAGGTTTAAACACTTGGATGTTTTGGCTGCTGTATTTCACATTGCGGGTAGATAAGATTTTCATCCTCTGTCGGGGACTTCATTGTTTGTGACCTGAGAGGAAAAAGAGAGAGGCTCCCTGTCGTCGTCGGACTGAATTCTAAACAATATCTCTTACTTCCAAGGTGGGATCTTTAGTCCTCTATTTCCTTCCTAAGTACCTCTCTCTCTCTCTCTCTCTCTCTCTCTCTCTCTCTCTCTCTCTCTCTCAAGTGGATTTCAGTTTTGGAATATTTATCTTGAAAATATGGAATAGCTTTTTGCCGTGATTTCTGTTAGGGTTAAGATGGCTGTTTTATCTGGGCAGAATTCCTACAGAAGGCGCGGACTCTCCACAAGATGAAATTATCTTTGAGAGAGTGATTGGGGTCAATTTATGATGGTTAACGGGAAAGTGTGATGTCCATCTCGTGGGTGTCTTCTCAGAAGACTACCTCCGTAGTCCCGCGTGTCATAAGAGGCGACTGAAAGGATAACTGCTGCTAGTAGATAGGCTTTTCCAATCAAGGACTAAATCTTTAAACTAAGACGCATGCGCTAACGAAGACTGATAGAAATAGTTCGAGAAGGCGCATCAAGCTATTGTTTTTACACATAATCTGAGAAATATGACCAGAATGTGTGTGTGTGTGTGTGTGTCGGTTAGTATCGAATTCGCGCTACTTCGGGAGTGATTATCCCCTCTTGATGGCCGAATGTTTCTGGACGTTGACTGGAAGTCGTTGGTTCGTACTGTCGAGTGTTGGAGTCACTTACACACCAATCCATTTATCACTTTTAATTTCCCTTCGATGATATACTCGAATTAGCGCGAATAAGATATTAAACGACATTTGTACCTTAATGTTTGTATATAAAATGTCACGGTGATGTGATAAAAATCCATATAGATATATATATATATATATATATATATATATATATATATATATATATATATATATATATATATATATATATATATATATATATATATATATATATATATATATATATATATATATATATATATATGTGTGTGTGTGTGTGTGTGCGTGTTTTATACATTTAAATATTAAGCCACAAATAATTCATAAATACCGAGTTCACGTGACCTTGGAATTATTTGACACTCAGGCAACTACAGATGAAAAGTGCTCCTGGCCTGACCAGAAGGCATGTAGTCACTGTCTTGGACCAAAGTTTCTCGCTCAGAGAGGCTTAGTTTCGTATCTCGGTCAGAGTAGGAGCACAATTATCATATATCATTCATCTGGGTGTAAATTATTCCCAAAGTAAAGGAAATTCAATGTGAATGGATTATTTGTGGCTTAGAATTTAAATATACCGGTATGTGTAAGTATATGTGTGTATGCTATCAGCAGCTTTCATTTTTTCCTCCTTATTCTATTCTATGATGTAGAGACATTTTATTCGTATTTTTTGCCATTCACTCGTCTTCACTCGGTTTAATGTGTGTGTGCGCAATTGCATGAGGATTCAAAACAATTCATTCAATAGGTGGAGGTCACGTACTCTTCAAGAATACTAGGTTATAGGTCATTGTTTCAGGGGATGAAATGGCAAAGTTAAATCAACCTTATTTTTGTTATTGTGCGCGACCGTACATTCAAATGCAAAAGCCAAAAAGCCTCCAACGTCATGAGCACGCTTCGAAAGAGCAGATCCTCAGGGAACAAGGGTCTTCCATTGCAACGGACGCACTGCACCTCATGAGGTCTGGACCAGCCATGATGTCGATGTTGGTGACAACGCCGTCAGGAAGTCCTCGAACGACAGTGATGTGTTATTATCCGCGGGTGCGGACAGACATGTTATCCTCTCCAGGTCATATGAACATGGATTTTAAATGAATCGCAAAGAGTTCACCAAATTGATTTGTCTTCTGCCTAATTATTTGAAGCAGATGCTCACGAAATATGTCTTCGGTTTGGCAGGTAATTAATTTATAAAGAAAATGGATAGAATTATTCTTCTATCGGTATTTGTCTCGTTTCACTGAAAAAAATGAGAGTACTCTAGACTAGGTTCCTATTTTGGCAGCTTACATACTTCGCTATGTATATGTGATTCACGATGAAGGAGTTTTCTATATTTTTATTTAATGGAAACTATTTGTGCACATGTATTATAGAGAGCATGTCCAGTTTATAATTCTAACCCGTCCCGATTCTCATTTTTCAAATGTTAACGTCCTAATGGGCAATATTTATATATACTGTATAATCGTACGAATGTAGGCCGTTTCGCCATAATAATCTGGAAAATGGAAGCGACAGTAAAAAGGCAACTTTTAAATTTCAAAAAAAAGTGTAAGTAGCCAAAAATGAAATGGGAAGTGTCCTATCTATGAAAAACATTTAAAACATTCAGGAAAAGAAAAAAATTGTATTCATTCAGGGTTTTTTTTTCCTTTTTCATTTGAAGAAGTAGACAGACAAACCATCTGAAAGGGTCAGTTGTCCGAGTGAGTCACGACAACGTCACCGATAAAATCAGAAATATTGGTGTCGAATACTCTCCTCTTCCGTGATTCTCAGTTGTCGTTATTGTTATTATTGCTCTAACTAAAACAGGTCTTCAACTTGAAAATCCAGTGCCCTCAAAGTATAGCTCCCATGTGTGCAGAATGACCACAGAATAACAAAGAAATGAACCGACTGCATTACTTTGTGATTCAGAAGTCATTTTCTTCGAAGGAATTCTAGAATTGGAACTTTCCACTTTGCCTGCCGATTCCGTCTAGAACAGTCAATCACAACTGAGGAATTTCCTAGGGACTGCGTCTTTGCGTCAGTTGAGGAAAATTGAAGCGATAATGGGGAAGGCTCTGGCTATAAATAATAAGAATAGGCTACCTCGCACGATAACTGGCCTGTGATATTTGAGGGAAAAAGGGCGGCGGCAATTTGTCACCGGTATACCTGAGTTTACATTCATGCAAGCATACTACAGGCCATAGTAAGTATTCTCTCTCTCTCTCTCTCTCTCTCTCTCTCTCTCTCTCTGTGTGTGTGCGTGTTTTTTTTTAATTTTATGTGTATGTGTGTGTTATAACATGCTTGTTCAATATATATTTATCATCTGATACCTGACCGCCATAAAACTGTGAGGTTGAAGGTCCCCGCGACTTGAGTCATCGTAGAAAGTGACGTAAGTAGAGCGTATGATGTGTAAACCTGGGCTGTTAGTCTGTTTTGTTGTGTATGTGTATTATTATTATTATTATTATTATTATTATTATTATTATTATTATTATTATTATTATTATTATTATTATTAAAAGATCCTCCTGAGTAAAATACATTTCCCAGAGTGGATGGTGAGAAATCATAGAAAATGCATGGTCCTTCATAATAATCTATGAAAAATGTATCTAAGCTTCGATACAAACTCCATTTATACGACATCGGGAAGGGCAGTAAGGTTTTGATGTGTCTCTAATCTATTTAAAATTAAATAAAGGCAAAATGTCAGCGAAAAGGATGGCAGGCAAAGGGTGCGGACGGTCTCATTTTCATAGGTATCCAGTCAAGTGCAAAAATCATAATGTCAAAAAAAAAAAAAAATATATATATATATATATATATATATATATATATATATATATATATATATATATATATATATATATATATATATATATATATATATATATATATATATATATATATATATATATATATATATATATATATATATATATATATGTATATATATATATATATATACATACATACATACATGCACACACAATAAGAGTTTACATTTGATAATACGATTAATTGTATGCTTTGAGACCAAGAACTTTCCCACGTGTTATGTAATTGCGTTTCTTACCTTGCTTGCTTCCTTTTAGTAGGGTGAAATTATTTTCGTTGAGGAAGGCCGCATAAGACGACGTCCTAGCTGGCTTCCTATTATCAGGGATGTAAATGGTGGCGGTGGCAGATCCCATTTCAGACATGTTAAATGGATTTCCTTAAATTTGTTCTTGTGAAAAACTGCCAGCGATTTTTCGTGTTTTCAACAGCAATGAAAGAGCTTATCTTCCTGCCTAAAGTACAGTCCGTATTCTGTGATAAGTTTATACTCGAACTTATTCCAACGAAAATACTTCTGTCACCCCCTTCTCAGAGGGGGAGTTCATTCTCTTCAGTCCACATGGACCATGATAGATCAGAGATGAAACGAACACCAACGTCGCGCGGAAGCCGAAACACAACTGCTGAGTGGCTCTGACTGACTGGCTAACGTGAGAGCGTCGCTGAACCTTATCTAACTTACGGTGGCGCTGCGCCTCTTTTTATATACCGTTCAACCACATCTGGCACCGACGCTCTGTGGCCAGTCGCAACGTCCCATATGCAAATGCCGGTGTTGTCCTTTTAGCATTACTTGTAGCAATAGACTGGGTGCCTATATATTTATGCTGTTTTATTATTCCTGTGCAACTGTAATGTATAAACATTCTGTGAATGTGTATAGGTTTCTTAGTGTCAGCACATATACATACATACATACATACATACATACATATATATATATATATATATATATATATATATATATATATATATATATATATATATATATATATATATATATATATATATATATATATATATATATATATATATATATATATATATATATATATATATATATATATAATACAATGTATAATGTGTGTGTGTGCTAGGAATGTATATACAGCCATTTATTTCAAAGAATATCTAAAAAGTACAGAGATTTATCGGCGACTTTCTCCTTAAAGACTTACTTAAGCAGAGGGTCAGCTTCCTGTCCAAAACAGGATTAGTTAAGAGCGCACTTCCTTTGTCATTTAGGAAGCTCACTCCCCTCTTCGTTGTAGCTGGCTGCAGAAAAGCAGTGATTTTACAATAAAAAGCATATCACCTTTCAAAGATAAACTTCCTTATTTATGGCGTTCTGGTATTGTTTACCATTATACATGCCCCAACTGCCAAGTGGGGTATTTGGGTAGTTCCATAAAGGCGCTCAAAACGAGACACTGCCAGCATGCAGGGATGAGTGACAGGACAGGTAGCGAGAGACTTAGCATCAAGCAGCAGTCTTCTTCCATCCGTGAACACTGCAGTAGACGCAGTCAGGCAAGACTAAGTATAAGGAATTTTAAAACTGCAGATTCTTGCTTAAAATTGTCTGATTTAAGGATTTTAGAATCTATATATATTGACAAACTTAAGCCACAACTCAACCAAGATCAGTCTTCCTTTCCGTTATCTATAATCTGATTTTCTATCCGCTCTCGCTTTCCACTCTTTGGGCTAATTTATCCATCGTGTCATTTTTCTTTTCGTGGTTTTTTTAATGTTTCTTAGTCCTGTGTTTTATTTGACATCATTTATTTCTCTCGTCTTGAGTTTGTTTTTCTTAATTTTATTGGCTATTGTAATTCACTGAATTGTATTAGTTTTAATCACTATGTTTTCTTTTCTGAGTGATGTGTTTTTTTATGGTAACGTCGTTTATAAAAAAATTATTCTCGAGTGTGACCTTTCTTTGAATTGTATTTTACTGGTATAAAATTTTATGTTTTGGTGTTTTCCTCTATTTTAGGTCGAAAATGGCTTAGTGTGTTAAAGCCGAAACGTCCCATTGGAATAAACATGTTGACTATACCGCTTGTTTGGCTGTTCCTGATGAGGACAGATTCCATGGGAATCAATCTTGAGCAACTATTTTTTCTTTCTAAAAACAGAGGTGTTAAAAGAACCATTCTCTCTTGTTACAAGTACATCTAAAAAAGGTAGTTGACAGTTTTCCTCTCTTTCCACCATGAATTTAATGTTTTGTTGAAAATTAGTGTATGCTAAAAAGGAGTCCATATCAGAGTCTGTTCTGAATAATGCAGATGTGTTGTCAACATACCTTACATAAAAAAATAGGGTGAAACCTGAGAGGGCAATCATCAAGCATGCGCTCCTCCAGGGAGGACATGAAGATGTTTGCCAATGTCGGACCCAAAGGAGAGCCCATGGCTACACCGTCTGATTGTTTAAAAAGCTTACCATCAAAAACAAAGGCAGTGACCCGCACTGCTAATTCTAAAAGTTTTTAAATGAGACCGGTTAAAATTGTTAAAAATAGAATCCGGTTCAGGAAATAACTTGCACACTATGATGTCAATAGTTTCCCCTACAGGGACATTTGTGAACAGAGATTCCACATCAAAACTGGCCATTAATAAACCTGAGTCTCGTGATAAAATTTTGTGTTTAAAAAGGTACGACTTAGTCAAAGTAAAATTATTTTTTGTTAGCGGTTCTAGTAAGGGTACCAAAAATTTAGCTAATTTATAATTAGGCGAATTGTAAGACGCCAAAATGGGTCTCATAGGAATATTAGGCTTCTGTATTTTGGGCATCTTATATAGAATTCCACATTGATGATCCAGTTACGAACAAATCTTATGTCTTTTCATCGATGATTTTCTCTTTTCTTAAAGTTCGTAAGAACCTATTTATTTTGTCTTTTATCTCAATGATATAAAATTCAGGTACTCCAATTTCAGTAAATTTAGTTTGATCATTTAAAGTAATTGGCATTTTATTTGTATAGTCAGCTTTTTCCAATATGACTGTCCCTTTTCCTTTGTTTGGTCTGGTGATGATGAGGTTCTCTTTACTTGCCAATTGCTTAAGTATTTCTTGATCTTCCTTTTTGGAAAAATGAGTCCGTCGAGTTTTCAGTTTCCTAAAGGCACCCTGACACAGTTCGAAGAGTTGTTCCTGAAGGTTACTCTCATTTACATTGAAAGGTGACGCTAGTAGTCTGTGAAAAACCGACTCTAGAGAAAGACAGAATTTGGTATAATTTGGTCTAGAGTTAGGTAGGCAAAACTCCAGCCCCCAAGGATAGCAGGAAATACTCACGGTTTGACAGAATATGTTTTGAAAAGTTGAAAACAGTTACCCTCTCTTTAGCAAGTTTTGGAATAATAATACCCAAACCCCTCACTTTTCTAAAGTATCTTTCCTGTACTATAGAAATAAAGTCATTAAGGGTTTTGTTAAAAAGTTTCTTAAAAATTATACTGTCAGTAAAAGAAAGATAAACACTCTCGCCTCAACCTTGTAACCAGCTCGTCTTGTTTCTCGATGGTTTTAGGCTTAATTCAGTGTCAGCCCTACTCCAATGGCCATTTTTTATTACATCAAATTGGCATTCTTTCAATCAGGAAATAAATTACCTTCTGGAATATTTTAAAAACAGTTGCTTCCCTCAAATTATAAGATGTTTTGTAGTTTTCTTAATACTCAGTTTTACAACGGTACCAAAGCATTTATCACAGTACCAACGCTCGAAGTGGCTTGTGAATTTTTATATAAAACTTCTGAATGCCCATAGACCAAGTGAAATTCTAAGTCCAAGAATTTTACAATGTCCCTTTTAAGATAAAGACTCGGTCACTACTACCCATTGACAAGGTGGAAAATGTATGTATAGTTTGAACCCAAAATAAATGTATTTAAGGGGAACCATAATTTTCATTTAACCTAAGATATATAAAAGGAAACATTTGTGAAAATATGGAAGACAGTCGACATTAGTGAAAATATGGAAGACAGTCGACATTTGTGAAAATATGGAAGACAGTCGACATCTAAGCACAATAAGTGAAGCTCCAACTTAGTCAATTATCGGGCAACTTGTTCCTACAGAAGTGAAAGCATGCAGCACAACAGACAGATTTCAAGAAGTGAATACCTTCCCCACTACACATACGTGTATATTTGTATATATATACAGTATGTACTATTTATATATGTATATATGTATGTATGATTATATATATAATATGTGTACTATGTGTATATATATGTGTATATGCTGTTAACTAGAAGGTAGACGTGATGTTATGCAAAGTACCATAATGAAGAAATGAAACCAAAGCTACTGTATGTTCTCAACCGGTTTCCTCGTAGACATTTTCAGAAGTGGTACATACATTTTAGATGGTACAGGGTCAGGATTGACATCAGCTGATGGAATCATCTCATCTGCAGAAATCGTAGTAGCATTACTGCTGCAGTTACTAACTGCCAATGTAGGTGTTTTGGATGATGGAGTAGCAAATGATACGTGTGGGTCAGCAGCGGCCTGAGTACCATCCACATTATTTTGTGCCGAGTCATCACTGCATAACCTGAAACATAACCTGAATCACAGCAATGATTTATATATTCCTATTATATATGTTAAATCTATATGGAGGTATTTGTAAAATATGAACGCTTGCCGTGTTCAGAGATTTTGCAGATTTCTTGAGTGATTATTCACTGCCTAGCTTACAGTGACTTTTGAGATTTAGCTGTGACAATCTTTCCGGGGGCGCTTGGAAACCACAGAGATTCCGGCCACATGAGAATGGAAGTAAATTCAGCAATTGATCAATCGGTGACCCGAACGCTGTTCGGAAGGCACCCGGGTACAGCGTCGCGTGTCGAAGACAGAAATTTCCATGGAACTTTTTGGTCAGGTTATAAATCAGATATTGGGGTGTGTTAACGGAGATATGAATCCGTTTGTGCGTTACGAAATCTATAAGTGGAAAGGGGCTTGTGATAGACTGATTACTTACTCCTTGGTGATAACTCAAACTAAGAGGTCGTGTTGGACAGGCTGGAAATCGAGATTCCCATTTGCTTAACAGAATGTTTCAATAGACCCATGATTAACTGGGGAAGATATGCCCCTGGGTATTATTTTACAATAGTTCCAACTCATTCTATAATAATTATAGTATTATAGATGCATTTTGCATAAAAAATAATTAAACTTTGTCTCTGAACACTTTTTGGGCAAATTCACCATATCCGAGATATGAATGTTTATAGAATCTCTATCCTCGAAAAATTTTAACACGGACACAGTTTGTGCTCTGATGCGAATTTGTTTTTGTTTAGAACTGCATTGTGGTTCTAATACGAATTTTTTCCCTCTTAAAATTGCATTGTGGGTAGTTACGTGTTATGTCTAGGAGTCACGTGACCTGGTGAAAATCTTACAGGTGTCAGACTGTTACTGTATTCAGGCATTTTCCCTTGTCATTTGGTTGAAGTCCGTCTTAGAGTGAAGCTATGTCCAGTCTGTGTTCGTCTTGCAATTTTGATTATTTTCGCTTAATTCACGAGTTTTATGAAAATGAAACGCGATGCATTGATTTTTTAAGAGAACATGGAGTGTTACCTGCATCAGTACAGTGTTTGAAGTGTAATAAGCCGTGTAAATTTAGAAAGGATAAAAATGTTTGGCGCTGTACCGGTTATGTTTCAGACAAAAGACATAAAAAGAGAAAATATTGTAATTTTACCGTAAGTGACCGGAAATGCACATTTTTAGATATTGCCGGTATGGAAATTGCTGATTTTTCTTTGCCAGTTTTTGAGTGAATTTTGGAAACATCGCCTTATTGTTAAGTATTTGAATATTTCATCCAAGACCAGTGTTGATTGGAGAAATTTCTGTAGTGAGGTGACTCAGTTTTGGTACAATAATCAGGAGCCCATCGGTGGTGTTGATGTTGAAGTGGAAATTGATGAAACTAATTACTCATAGTAAATACCATAAAGGTCGTCCTCTTACCCAGTGTTGGTTGTTTGGTGGTATAGAGAGAACATCAAAAAAATTCTTTGTTGAGGCATTAATTGATCCTGGTGCTGACAGTCGCAAAGGTGATACTTTAATTCCTTTAATTAATCGTTATATTAAACCAGGCTCAATTATTTATAGTGATTCATGGCGTGGTTATAGTAAAATCAGTGAGAGTGGATACACTCATTTTCAAGTTAACCACACAGAAAATTTTGTTGATCCCAATAATCCTAACATTCACACACAAAATATTGAACGTTTGTGGCGAGATATTAAGGAGTGGATTAGAAGGCCTGGTATTAAAAAAGGGTATTTGAAACAATATCTTGCTAGGTATTTATTTATTAAGCACTACCAAGATTCAGTTTTACACCAATTTTTACTTGAAGCTGCTAAATTGTATCCACCTTTAAGTGACACTCAGCCACCATCACCACCTAGGGAGTCATTTTCTGATGACGACGACGACGACGACGACACTGTAGATGAGCCACAACCATCGTGTTCTGGATATAACCCATCAAAACGCTTGTGTCCATCCAATTAAGGTAAATTTATAATTTTTTTAAAATAGTATTGTAACATGATTTACTTTCTGTAACCCCTGTGGCTAGCGCGCGCAGCAACATTACCTCTTGCCAGTATATACGAGCCTGCCAAGAGTCATTACAAATGCGGATAAGGCGCGAAGCGCCGTTCTGCCACCCCCTTGCGGTTAAGGGATGTTAGGCTACATTACACTAGCCTACGTTGCCTGACTATGGCTTGATAGGTATGCTATGATTTACGTCATTTTATTCATGAATTCAAATGCTGTTTTGTGTCGATGGTGATTTACCCCAGCCAAAACCCCCCCATTCCCAAAGGGTCCCCAACCTTGTTGGATGTAGTAGGGGTGTATAGGCTAGTAACTCAAAAACAACTCATTTCCCCGATTTATTACTATCATAACCATTCAGAGCACATTAAAACACACATGAAAATACATAATTACTTTAGAAAAATGGAGTTGGAACTGTTGTAAACATTTACCTGCCCCTGTATAAGCCAGCATTTAAAATGGCCAATGTGAGAAGTGGTCATTTATAATGGAACAAATGACAGAAATTACTTTGAAAGTTGTGTAACAGACTCCACTGAAGTGGGAGTTGGTTCAGAGACTTTGGGGGGACAGGAAATAATGCCCAAGTATTGTATTTGACATGACATGCAACTATTTACTTTGCTTCTGGGTAATGCCTAATGGGTTTAATATCTAGCTTCCATAATTTCATTTTACATGATTCGTTGTTAAACATACTTATTAAATTTTAGTTTTGTAATTTTAGGACTTGATTTACAGACCTTCGACAGATGGTAAATGAGAGAGAGAGAGAGAGAGAGAGAGAGAGAGAGAGAGAGAGAGAGAGAGAGAGAGAGAGAGAGAGGAACTTGTCGGCTACCAGCTACAGAATACCAGCTGAACTAAGGAAAGGCCAAAGGGCCTTTGTCAAGGTTCGACAAGGGCCGTTAACATATATACTGTAATAAGTCTCGATTGGCTGTGGGAGAATAAACGGTGAGTGGGAAATGTCCATACAACTAACATGATACAGAAAATTAGAATTTGACTGACCTTTTGGCTGCTGGAAGAAAAAAAGAACTTAATTTTGTGTTGCTTTGCAGTTCTCTTCATTGTTTCGTTGCTCCTTTGCTGTTCACCACATGAAGACGCTTCTGTCTTTTATGATCCAAGGACAACAGCTAAGTAACGGAAAACACTTGGTATTTATATAGCTGTCGGGAAAGAAAATCAGTGACCTATATGTATTGACTGCTGACTGCCACGATCGTTCGGTAATTCAAAACTTCCAGAAGCATCTATGATGACTTAACCTCACGAGTCACGAGTCACAAACGAACTGACTGTTGAGTTACCAATTTACCATACCATGCATACATAGCCTACATAGAGAGAGAGGAGGGGGGCCGGTTTATGGCTAAAAGCAATATCAAAGTTTGATTTCTTGGTTAATGGATTACTGATACTAAGGTTAGATGTCAGCAAGAGTATACGGACAAACATCTAATGAGATGATCTTGCTGTTTCATGATCATGTTATGCAACTCTCCACTTTTTCGTTCAATAAGCCTAATCTGCATTAAGTATCTATTTTCCCCTCAGTGGATTTGCCACCTCTCTCTCTCTCTCTCTCACACACACACACACACACACACACACACACACACACACACTAAAGTTAATCTTTTGTGACTTGGATGGATTATGTTTGGTTTATCCCGTTAAGCATTTACCCTTTTTCCTATGATCTTGCTCTCTGTCTCTTTTTTTTCAGCTTTTTTTTCCTAGATCTAAGGGGTGAGGGCGCATGCCCCCTGTGCAACCGCCCACCCCCCGCCCCCGGCTACGATACTTAGTACAAAGGTATATCGAATCTCGAGTAAAGGCTCTCATAACTTATTCTGAGTGTGCACGAGCGAATATTTCTCTTATTTGTTGTATCTCCCTACGCACTGAGACTTATTGTTCGTGTAACCGCACGCTGATTCCGTTCAGGGCATTTATCCCGAGTATCCTCGACCATTGAGCAAAGAGAACTTCAAAACTAGCAACGCAGAGAGGCCATGATGAGACACCAAAGTCCCAAAGCACCACTTATGACAGTGAATACATCCCTCCCCTAACTGTGGCAGAAACTAAAATGACGAAATACTTCGTTTTAGCAAAAACCTCTGGATGTATTGTTTTCAAAATTGTCATCAGTGTACTAGTGTGAGTTCTAGAAGAGTTTCATTCTTATGAATATTTTAAATGCAAGCATGGCAGACCTCGCGAAAGCTGTAGAACCTGTATGGATGTTTGAGAGGACTGCCTACATACTGGCGAAAAATAGTGAGCGTCACGCACTGGAATTCTTTCAGTAATTGTAGAATGTCCTGTGGTCATGATTGTATCACAGAAATTGAAAGTTCGGGAAATGTTCATAAATTTTTTGCCGTAACCTTCTATCATAAACAATAAAGAATTAATTAAGCAGATAAATAATCAGTGGGGAATTAACGCCGATAAGGACAGAATGATATAAGAACGGGAAACCTTCTCAGAGATTGAAGTCATCGTAATCTGCCTATTCGGAACGCCCAAGATTCAATGAAATACCCTTTTTCCCGTTCATTTGCAGCAAATGATATAAAAATACGTCATGCAGATAGTTAGCGGGGTATAATTATCTATTTCCTCAAGTAGAGCTCGAATATGCTGACAGCCTGTGAATTCGGCCATCCATTATTACCACATCACCCGGAAGCATTTTCCCGAGATGTAAGCCAGCACCGGAACCTTTCCCAGAAAAAAGCGGGACTCCATATCCTAAAAACTAACCGTAAAATTTTCTTGAAAATAATATCATTGTTTCCCACACCCAAATTTTTCAAAATCCTAGATAATCTAACCCAACCTAACCTATCCTAACCTAGGGGCATGGCAAAAAAACAGGGGCTGGCGTAATACTAGCATACATCTCAGGAATTTGCCGCCCAGATATCCTGGTATTGCTGGTATTTCTGCTGATTAACTATTATAGAAGGGGACAGCGATTTGTATTCTAGGGCGTTTAGACTGGTCCGCGAATATGACGTGCGATGACTGTCACTTTTTTCATAATACATTGACTGAATCTTGACCAGTCAGGTTTCTGCAAAATGTCCTCGGTTTTTCCTCGAAAGTTTCGCTCTCTCGTTCTTCCATCAGGGACACTGACGTCACCTCTGTCTGGCTTCATCTTAACAAGCTTCACCTTCTTCAAGTGAAAGTATCAGACCTCATTTATGGAATAACAATATCGAATTATTTACTGTGTCCATAAAGAGGATTGAAATTTTAACTTCGCCTATACTAACCTATCTTTGCACAAACTTCTTAGTTTTCCCTGGATATTTCTTGAAATACTTACTATTACATGCATAATTATTAAATATATATTTATATATATATATATATATATATATATATATATATATATATATATATATATATATATATATATATATATATATATATACTGATATGTGCATTTCTTCGCCTTAGGAATATCTTTCACTCAGAGTGAATTATATACGACGGTGAGCCTATCCTGGTCAGGAAATAGCCGAGAAATGCGAACTTTGGTCAGGGCAGGAGCGCTTATCTTCTAAATTGGCAGCGATTAATGCTAAGTTCACACATTCACGTATCAAGGCCTATGCTCTTGCTCACACAGCCAGAATTGGTGAAACTTGAGCGATAAAGTAGCGCGAGAAAATAGGCCCCGCCTAACTGGATACGTCACGGACGATGTGCGTGATGCATACACATTATAGTGCGCCGCAAATGTTTACTGCGTTAGAAGGACGTGACGGACGCTGACAAACAAGCGGCGATTCTGCAGGCAGAAGTAGTGCGTGGCAGAGCACGTAACACCAGCGAATCAGGAGCGCTGGATCTGTGTTTCGTGCTTCTTCATGTAGACTTGTTTTGCAACGTCACGTTGGCCCCTCACGTACTGCGGGGTTAAACCTTATTCCTATATCGTACCAGAGACCTGTAGTTATTTTGCCCTTTTAATAATAATTTCTGTACATGGAATCTATTCTGATATGATATTTCTATCATTTTTTGAAAGTACCTTCTCTTAACATTGTTTCTATTCTGTTCCTGTATTTATTTTGGACTTATTTATAAATCAATAATGTATCAATTCAGGATTATTTTGCCCTGTGCATTTGTGTACTTCCGTTTATTTTAGTTGATTTAATAAAAGATATTGCTCAAATCCATGATATATTACTCTCATCAATACTTGGTAAATGGGAAGAGGATAGGGCGGGCCATGATTCATTGCAATGTATGTTTAATAAATATGAAACAAACATATATATAAATAAAAGGAAGAAGATGTAGTTATTTTGCCCTTTTTAATAATTTCTTTACATGGAATCTATTCTGATATGATAATTCTATCATTTTTGAAAGTACTTTCTCTTAACATTGTTTCTATTCTGATATGATAATTCTATCATTTTTGAAAGTACCTTCTCTTTACATTGTTTTAATTCTGAGGTGATAATTCTATGTTCTTGAAAGTACCTGCTCTTAGCATTTACATTGTTGATATTCTGATATGAAAATTCTATCTTTTGAAACTACCTTCTCCTGGATATTTTTGACATTTTATATGACTTGCTAATATTTTGCCTGTTGTCATTTTTCTTCTGTGCACAAATGTTACATAAAGTATTTTGAACTTATTTCAAAGTCAATAATGAAATGTTAGTGTATTCTGGTTCATTTTGCCTTCTTTATTTGTGTACTTGTATTATAGCTACTTCATTGAATACATGATATTTGAGCAGAGGATAGAGCTAGACATGATATTGCAAAATATATTTATTTAATATAAAATAAAAATAAATATAAACATACATAACAGCAAAAGGAAATACAACAGTATATAAATTAGCCCTGCAAATTGTTGAGGAATGTCGTGTCAGCGACAGGTTGCTGAGGTCTTTTGGTGTGGATGTCACCAACTGTGCTTGCAGGAGCGCCAGCTGCTGTGCAGTGAGTGCCCGCTGCTGCTGCGATGCCGACAGGCTGGCAGGAACTGCAGGTGCCTGACACTCCGTTGTCAGTGCCATGGTGTGGGTCATCATGGCATTCCCTCGACGGCACCGTGCAGCCCTTTGGTGGCACGGATATATCGCTGGATGGCACCGAGCACCTCCATTTTCAGGTGCAGGCTCAGCTGCTCTGACACCCGCGCACACTCATCCTCGACTTCTTGAAAAAATGTAGGGCCATCTCCATCAGGAGTGCCTTCGTGTCGGGCGTCGGCATCCCCTCATTTTGGCGTTGTCGCCGGTGGCGGCGGGCGGGTCGCTTCTCGTGAGGCGAGGGCAAGGTCCTCTTCCTCCTCCTCAGGTCGCTCTCCGTCACGAGCTCGTCGGCCTGAGCTGCAGCACAACAGCATCGCTGCCTGAAGGGGGACCATCAGCTTCAGGAGGCTTTTTGTGACGTCCAGGGCAACCCAGCTGCCAGGGCTCCTGGAGTTCTCAGGCCCCTTTCCTGGTCCTCTTCAGCATGGGTCCTTTGGGCATCTTGGCTGCTGCAGTGGACGGCGAAGACGGAGGCGCTGAGGAGATAGCAACAGGATGCTGGCCAGAGAAGCACTGACCTGGAAGCGCCGCCTCCCCCCTTTTATCCCAGGTCAAAGCGTTGCCACATCTGTATTTCGCTTGGTTGCGGGGTGCGGCAGCGCTCTCCGCGTAACTCCCACGCCATTCTGACAGCCACGCAGTTCCCTGGGGCAGCGTGTGCCCAGGTAACGGCGTGGCAGCTGCGCGGTCAGCCCGCTGGTGGCGCCACGCTGTGATAGATACGGGTCGGGCCACGCTTACCTGACAGTTGACCTGGCCACCCGCAGGGGTTTCGAGCAGGCCGAAAGGTTCCTGCCCCGCGCACGGCCAGGTGGTCCGTAACGGTCGCGCCGCATGCCGCCGCATTTACACAGTACTTACGGTACATTTACGTTGTGTTTGCGTTGTTTTTACGTACTCTCTGGCTCCGCCCCCGTCAAAATTTATTTGAAATATTCGGGCCGTGCGTCCTGGGGATGCGTGCCTTGATACGTGAATGTGAACGTAGCTTAAGAGGCAAAGTCAAGGCGTATTCTAATTTATTGACACGTTTGTTGTTTTTTATTTTGATTAAGCCGGCTTTATGCCAGCACGGGCTCTTGCTCATAGAGCAACCCATGCTTTATTGCCACAAAATCTCTGATAGGTCAAGAACTCTTCCGAGCGTAAAAGTAGCATTTGACATTAGGGGAAAATAGGGGGACGCCTGTTTAAAGTCGGATGTGTTCTCTCACACCTGAAGAATGGTTAACAATTCTATACACAAACTAGGAAGAGATTTCAAATACATATGGTTAGAAGGCGTGCAATGCCTTACATACATCAGTAATTACGATTCTGACAAGGACATAAAGTATCTTCTGAAAAATGCATAAAAGGTCGCTTGAATCAGGAGCGCTGGATCTGTGTTTCCTGAGGGTCTCGGTGCGTCATGCAGACTTTTGTTTTGAAGCGAGGATGCCCTCAGGGTCCCGGCGACAGCTCTGGACCTCACACTCTTACCATTCCTTTTGGGTGAAAGTTATTCCCAACGTAAATTTTAACAAGAAATGAAGGAGCATTTGTGACTTGGCACTTAGGTAGCATAAAAATCCGCATGTCGAGTAGTGACAAAACTATCATATATATATATATATATATATATATATATATATATATATATATATATATATATATATATATATATATATATATATATATATATGTGTGTGTGTGTGTGTGTGTGTGTGTGTGTGTGTGTGTGTGTGTGTGTGTGTGTGTGAGGCTTTTTGCAGTGCTTTAGTCATTGCAACCTGAGTACAGTCTGTGATGCTAATGATTTATGTTCTAACATTCAGATGGACGGAAGTTAAGCCTAGTTAAACATAGGCACCAGGTGTTTTATCTGCATGGTATCTTTATGCAGCAATTGTTCGTGCAGTCATGAAGTCGCTGAACAGAAAAATGAACCGGTTTGGGCGCTTCTGCTCCTCATTCACTCGTGGAATGTGGAAAAGTTCTACTCCTTAGAATTGTCAAATAATTTATTTAACCTTGCTCTTTTTTCATTCTTCTTTTGCTATTTTTTTGCTGTGATTTATGCTCTCATGTCATGCTCGTCTCTATCTTTTTTTTACCACAATGCTTGAGCATTCAATTTCCACAGATGAAGGATTTTGATGTGTCGCCACTTTGTAAGCATTTTTGAACTCACTTCTTCATTGTGGTATGGTATGGTTTTGCTTCATAGAATGGAGATGTTGTGTCAGCATCTATGTCTGCAACTTATAACCGTCTCAATGGCGGATTCTCTAATGACAAGAATATTAAAGTACCTGACAGGATATAATTGCCATCTCTGTTGTACACAAGACGGCAGCGTTAGCCAGTGGTGTTTACCAGCCTCTCAGTATCACACTTCAGTAGGAAAATCTCCAAAGTTGATTAGTTATAGTGGTATCTACCGGATGGCTACAGGGACCTGTTCGATTTTAAGAAAAATAGGCTGCCAAGCAAAGCACTGCGGCAGTTTCAGCCATTCAGTGTAGAGAGGAAGTTGGAGTGGTTGGAAAGCAACGTGAAGTGATCCAGAAAATAAACGAGAGGAAGGACAAGGCTCTGAATGTGGAACTGGGAGAAAACCGCACAATTGCGCTAAGAAATAATAGTTGAAGAGCAAGACTGAAGAAAGGGAGCGGGAATTTAGGTCAAAGTCCACAAAGCGGGTGCAGCTAGGGCCGAAGGGAGCTGCAAACACCCTTTATAAATGCCTACAGTACACCCCGTGAGATTCACTGATGGCACTACTCCTTCCGTAGTGAGAGGCTTGGGAAAAGACAGCTGTAGCATACGCAGACGAGCAGATCACTTCAGCACCCACCAATGCATTTCGGTGCCAGGTTGATTTTGTTTCGAGTTGTCACTTACTTCGTTTCTAGTCTAGGACATTTTCCTTTATGGTATAGCCTAGCATTTTAAATAGGAAAACCTGTGTTTTAAAGGGCTAACAGAGCGAGTGTTAGTTAATCAAGCAATTAAAGGCCTTGTTAACGATTGTATGTTATTGTATTTCCCTTATCGAAGTATTGCTGCCTGTCTTAAAGTATATGCACTTAAACTCCCAACTCATAAATCTAACCGGGACCTCGTATAGTAAAGAGACGGGCTGATTCTCTAATTATGAAATAAATGTGTGATATATGGTCTATAAACACAATATTAACGAAAATAAACCTTAAATTTGTGATGAAAATTATAAAATCATTATGCGAATCTTTGTCTGAAGTATGTCATTTTAAAACCTCATCAGGAAAATATTCCAGCACTATTGCAGGGTGCGAAACGAGATCCTGCATTCTAGCAGACGACGCCAAGAAAACGTGGGAAAGGCAGACAGGAAAGGCCACAGACCACGTCCAACCAACGTGTCACTGGTGCTTTCATCGGACAGCAGGTGTTGCCGTTTCTGTGAACACATTCCTGGGGAATTCGCCGTGAGTCCTCTGACTCGACCAACTTTATTGCTTGCGATCAATGGGGAAAAAAAAAACAAATTAAAAATGATTTAGCGATTTCAAGAAAACTCAGCTAAATCGGAGAACTTTACTAAAATAAACCATGACTAAGGTAATGTACCAGATGGAGGCATAGCGACCTTTCTTATAGGCTATATGACCATATCACTGACAGACCGAAACACCGTACTCAAAGTCATATTATGACTATACATACATTGGATACATGGGTGAAACTATGATGGTTTAATTCCTCGCAAGCATGGAATTTAATGTGAGAAGTGGTCAACTATTGGTCATTTTGGCTTTGTTTTCCAGAGTATACAGGGGCAGGTGCATTATAAACCATGTATTTATATTTACTGATAAAAATAGGAAGGTTTGCATCATTTTTCTAAATCCATTGCGATGGTTTTGGAGGTGATCCGTTCTTTAAGGTCCTGGGTGTGAAAATGAAGGGACTTGTAACGCATGCGCTATTAAAAAAAAACTCACGTACGCAAACTTTTTTTTATTTTTATTTTTTTAAGAAATAATTTTGGGATATATTTAAGGTAAAATGACCTGATGTTTCTGACGCCTCCCAGTTTCCAACACGAGATATATTCAGTTTAACCAAGGCTTCCGTATGAGTAAGAATTCCAGTGGCACGGCACTACATTCATTTAATAAGTCGTCAGATCAACTCGATAGCAGCCTGTCCATATGGAGGCATCGTGCCGTAATCCCTTCCGCTGGTAAATGCCTCTCCTAGCTGAACTGAATGACAAGGCAGTGCTGAGGTAAGAGGAACCTCCAGCCTCAGGGTAGGCTACAGATCGGCTACCAATGGATGGGGAGGGGGCGCCCCTCTTGCCGGAGTGCGAGGTTGGATCGAGATGAATTTCTGTATTTCCCGGTTATAATTTATGCTCCCGGCTCCCTTCTCCGCAGTTACTCTATGACTGGAAGTATTCTGGGTTAGGTTAGCTGAGGAGGTGCGGCCAGGTGAGGACCCAGCGCCCTAGACTAGGTTAGGATGCATCCTTGTAGTTGGCCTTGTCACATATTTGTCCTTATAGCCTACTATCTTGTGTTTGGTGATAGATACTGAATGGGACATGAACCATAATTACTTTTCCGACCATTTATCTTGTGTTTAATGCATTGTAGACTATTCCTATTCGTGAAATTCCTTCAATTTCAGTTCATCTGTAAAATTTAGTCTCGATTTCCCACTTGCGCCCCCACCTCCACCCCTCACAACTAGTGGTCAGTACCAACAATTATGGTCAGAAACGCATGAAAAACGAGTTAAGGAGCCGGTAAAATATATGGTTCTTGTATGAAGGAGGATATGAAAGTACCACAATAATACCAATGTATGATAAGGGCTACTGGGTGCATGGTAATCATGGCACAGGAAAAAATGGCACAAGTTAAAAAATAGGAAAAAATGGCACAGGAAATAGGAAAATAATTTTTTAAAATTTATTTGAAACATAAAATAAGGTATATGTGACGTAAAAAAACGATGTTTTAAAATTTATTTGAAACATAAAATAAGGTATATTTGACGTAAAAAAACATTCTCTAAAATGTATTTGAAACTTAAAATATAGTCTTTAATTAAAATCCAATATTATGTCCAAATCCTCGTAACACTTCGTCCAAGTTTTTCCTCCCTTCAATATAGTCTTTGCACAAATTTCTCAATCTTTGTTGCATGTCAGAATAAATTTTCTTTGTTTTTTTCCGGGGGGGTTCACCAAATGAATCACGTGCAATCACTGCACTCACAACAGATTCTTCCTTCTGAATAGTTCTTATCAATTTCCATATAGATGGGTGCTGGTAACCAATAAGATGATAAAATTTATTGTTCCAACCTTCACATAAGTTGTTCGTTCTGGGACAGTCGTTCATTGTAGCCTTATGTACGTTCCAAAGTTCTGGAGGAAATCTTGGTGGAATACGCCGAACAGCTCGTCTCCCTCTCTGAACACTTGTACCAGATACATAAGTTTGATCAAAGTACTCTAGCAATGGAGCAGCCTCATCAGGACATTTTGACTTAAGTAACTCCATTCCTGTAAAAACATCTTCGATAGGTAGAAATGCCAGCGAGTTAATCTCTCCACAGAACTGACGAAATCCTTCACTTTCTTTGTAATGGCTGGTAAGGCCAAAGTTCTGTATCTTTCTCCAAGTATTCTGAGTCAAGTGGTAAAAACAACCTTGTGTGTGTGTTTCGGGTCCAAAAATGGTCTTTATAGCTAGTATGACTGCCTGTTCATAGTCAACTATTATGGTTGTTGGGTCAGGGTATAGTTCAATTTCTTGGCAGCGATCCATTACTGCTTGAAGCAGTGTTTCATACGTATCTTGTGTTTTACTCTGCAGGCATGCAAAAACCGTAGAAACTGCAGTGTTACCAATTGGGTTGCGTATTACATACAGCTGTAAAAAACCTGGTGGAGCCATCGCATAGTTTCCATCCATCAGCCATGTATCAGCAAAAGAGAGCAACCGCAGAGATTCTTCAGAACCAAAAACAATAATGCGGTTGTCTGTGCATGGTCCATTGTCAAAAAACAAAATTGGTTTGGGCTCAGGACCAGCCGTTTTTGTCCATTCTCCGGTTAGTTTCAAATCCTCAAGTTTTTCAGGTATTGGCGGGTAGAGCTTCGATCTTGGTTGCGTAATGTTCTTTTTATGACATCTTCGCTTGGGAGTAATGCCTTTGCCTCAGCTGGTAACTCAACAAGATTGCTACTGTATATCTGGCTAGGTTTGTCTCCCGTCTCTGCTGCTTTTACCTTCATTTTGTTGAGGCTTTTTGCAGCAGCTATGGCTGCATAGTCAGTAGCGTGGTTATGGTCATGAGCTGGTTGAGGATCAGTCATATCAAGGCTGGTTGTCATACTACCTTTACAAAAAGAGGTTCTCTTTACACATCTCCATCTGATCACAGTTGATCTTAAAACTTGCTTGGTATACATGTGTCGTTGGAAGCAGATTTTCTCCTTTCCTTTATTACTACTTATAATTTCCATGATGGTTGTTGAATAGCTGAAGTAAGTTATGCTGGATAGCTAGAAGACTACTGAAACAGTTAAGTAATAAACAAAGTGAGAGTTAGTTTATAAGCATAGGGCAAAAGAAGCATGAAGTGAGAGTTAGTTTACTTATAAGCAATGGACAAAAGAAGCATGAAGTGAGAGTTTGTTCTTTTATTTATTTTTCTAAATTAGGAAACTTTAATTTTTCAAGTTTTGCCTTTTGTTCCTATTTTTAACTTGTCACATTATTTCCCTGTGCCATTTTTTCATATTTTTTAATTTAGACCCATCCTCACCATCGTAGCCATTTTTTTTATTGCTGTGCCATTTTTTCCTGTGCCATTTTTACAGACACATATGCCATTTCTTCCTGTGCCATTTTTACCTGTGCTAATTTTACCTAAATTCGGGTTACCGTTTTCCTTTGACAAGTATTCTTGTATAGTTGTTCTACTACTCTAGGTTTCACTCGAGAGCGTTAATGGAAAATTCAATATCAGAATATTGCATTGTTAAGGTTTCATGTTGTCACTAAAGATTTTGCGTGACTGGGCAAAATCCAGTTTACTTTCTTGTTCTTGGTCATTGACCTTGACAGCAGTAATGTCAGATAACTGAAAAATTAATCATACTTGCTTTTTGTAGTAGTGTTGTATATCCTGCATTGCATCAGTCATTATCCATAGCCATTACTTAAGTAGGAAGTAATCATTGCCAGTACCCTGCCTGAAAATCGTGTGTAAAATATTTTAATTTTTCCAGAAGGCAGAGGCAAGACTGAATCTTATGATGGACAAACCAAATTCATAAATCTCCTTGAAACCCAGAACTGGCTTAATCACAAGAGAAAACCACCACGAGAAGGATAAAAGTCTTATCACCCTCTCGTACATCCTCTCCTGTCGTTTTCAGATCTTCATTAGAGCTGAATCTCTCCTCACCATCGTCTCTCAATCGTTTTTATTGCTATATATATGAATATATATGCAGAATCTACTGGTCACTTTTACCAGACACATATGTAATTCTAATAGCCACAATGCCCTCTTAACTTCGCTAATTCCTCGCTTTTTGGATATGCTTGTAACTACGAAGCCGATATCCAAAGGGAAGAATGAAGAGCCTGTGACGGCCGGCCGCGGGAAGCGAACCCGAGTTACCTTAATCACAAGGAGGTCACGTTGCCCACCTAACCACGAGAAGGATAAAAGTCTATCACCTCTCGTACATATATATACCTGTCGTTTTCAGATATATTCATTAGAGCTGGAATAGACCCATCCTCACCATCGTAGCCAAGTGGGCAATCGTTTTTATTGCTTTTTAGGCTGAAATATATATGCAGAATCTACTGGTCACTTTTACCAGACACATATGTAATTCTAATAGCCACAATGCCCTCTTAACTTCGCTAATTCCTCGCGCTTTTTGGATATGCTTGTAACTACGAAGCCGATATCCAAAGGGAAGAATGAAGAGCCTGTGACGGCCGGCCGCGGGAAGCGAACCCGAGTTACCTTAATCACAAGGAGGTCACGTTGCCCACCTAACCACGAGAAGGATAAAAGTCTATCACCTCTCGTACATATATATACCTGTCGTTTTCAGATATATTCATTAGAGCTGGAATAGACCCATCCTCACCATCGTAGCCAAGTGGGCAATCGTTTTTATTGCTTTTTAGGCTGAAATATATATGCAGAATCTACTGGTCACTTTTACCAGACACATATGTAATTCTAATAGCCACAATGCCCTCTTAACTTCGCTAATTCCTCGCGCTTTTTTGGATATGCTTGTAACTACGAAGCCGATATCCAAAGGGAAGAATGAAGAGCCTGTGACGGCCGGCCGCGGGAAGCGAACCCGAGTTACCTTAATCACAAGGAGGTCACGTTGCCCACCTAACCACGAGAAGGATAAAAGTCTATCACCTCTCGTACATATATATACCTGTCGTTTTCAGATATATTCATTAGAGCTGGAATAGACCCATCCTCACCATCGTAGCCAAGTGGGCAATCGTTTTTATTGCTTTTTAGGCTGAAATATATATGCAGAATCTACTGGTCACTTTTACCAGACACATATGTAATTCTAATAGCCACAATGCCCTCTTAACTTCGCTAATTCCTCGCGCTTTTTGGATATGCTTGTAACTACGAAGCCGATATCCAAAGGGAAGAATGAAGAGCCTGTGACGGCCGGCCGCGGAAGCGAACCCGAGTTACCTTAATCACAAGGAGGTCACGTTGCCCACCTAACCACGAGAAGGATAAAAGTCTATCACCTCTCGTACATATATATACCTGTCGTTTTCAGATATATTCATTAGAGCTGGAATAGACCCATCCTCACCATCGTAGCCAAGTGGGCAATCGTTTTTATTGCTTTTTAGGCTGAAATATATATGCAGAATCTACTGGTCACTTTTACCAGACACATATGTAATTCTAATAGCCACAATGCCCTCTTAACTTCCTCACCATCGCCCAACTTTTAGGCTGAAATATATATGCAGAATACTTCGCTAATTCCTTTCGCGCTTTTTGGAATATATATACCTGTGACGTTTTAATCAGATATATAATTCCTCGCGCTTTTGGATATGCTTGTAACTACGAAGCCGATATCCAAAGGGAAGAATGAAGAGCCTGTGACGGCCGGCCGCGGGAAGCAAACCCAAGTTACCTTAATCACAAGGAGGTCACGTTGCCCACCTAACCACGAGAAGGATAAAAGTCTATCACCTCTCGTACATATATATACCTGTCGTTTTCAGATATATTCATTAGAGCTGGAATAGACCCATCCTCACCATCGTAGCCAAGTGGGCAATCGTTTTTATTGCTTTTTAGGCTGAAATATATATGCAGAATCTACTGGTCACTTTTACCAGACACATATGTAATTCTAATAGCCACAATGCCCTCTTAACTTCACTAATTCCTCGCGCTTTTTGGATATGCTTGTAACTACAAGCCGATATCCAAAGGGAAGAATGAAATGAGCCTGTGACGGCCGGCCGGGAAGAAGCGAACCCGAGTTACCTTAATCACAAGGAGGTCACGTTGCCCACCTAACCACGAGAAGGATAAAAGTCTATCACCTCTCGTACATATATATACCTGTCGTTTTCAGATATATTCATTAGAGCTGGAATAGACCCATCCTCACCATCGTAGCCAAGTGGGCAATCGTTTTTATTGCTTTTTAGGCTGAAATATATATGCAGAATCTACTGGTCACTTTTACCAGACACATATGTAATTCTAATAGCCACAATGCCCTCTTAACTTCGCTAATTCCTCGCGCTTTTTGGATATGCTTGTAACTACGAAGCCGATATCCAAAGGGAAGAATGAAGAGCCTGTGACGGCCGGCCGCGAAGCGAACCCAAAGAGTTACCTTAATCACAAGGAGGTCACGTTGCCCACCTAACCACGAGAAGGATAAAAGTCTATCACCTCTCGTACATATATATACCTGTCGTTTTCAGATATATTCATTAGAGCTGGAATAGACCCATCCTCACCATCGTAGCCAAGTGGGCAATCGTTTTTATTGCTTTTAGGCTGAAATATATATGCAGAATCTACTGGTCACTTTTACCAGACACATATGTAATTCTAATAGCCACAATGCCCTCTTAACTTCGCTAATTCCTCGCGCTTTTTGGATATGCTTGTAACTACGAAGCCGATATCCAAAGGGAAGAATGAAGAGCCTGTGACGGCCGGCCGCGGGAAGCGAACCCGAGTTACCTTAATCACAAGGAGGTCACGTTGCCCACCTAACCACGAGAAGGATAAAAGTCTATCACCTCTCGTACATATATATACCTGTCGTTTTCAGATATATTCATTAGAGCTGGAATAGACCCATCCTCACCATCGTAGCCAAGTGGGCAATCGTTTTTATTGCTTTTAGGCTGAAATATATATGCAGAATCTACTGGTCACTTTTACCAGACACATATGTAATTCTAATAGCCACAATGCCCTCTTAACTTCGCTAATTCCTCGCGCTTTTTGGATATGCTTGTAACTACGAAGCCGATATCCAAAGGGAAGAATGAAGAGCCTGTGACGGCCGGCCGCGGGAAGCGAACCCGAGTTACCTTAATCACAAGGAGGTCACGTTGCCCACCTAACCACGAGAAGGATAAAGTCTATCACCTCTCGTACATATATATACCTGTCGTTTTCAGATATATTCATTAGAGCTGGAATAGACCCATCCTCACCATCGTAGCCAAGTGGGCAATCGTTTTTATTGCTTTTTAGGCTGAAATATATATGCAGAATCTACTGGTCACTTTTACCAGACACATATGTAATTCTAATAGCCACAATGCCCTCTTAACTTCGCTAATTCCTCGCGCTTTTTTGGATATGCTTGTAACTACAAAGCCGATATCCAAAGGGAAGAATGAAGAGCCTGTGACGGCCGGCCGCGGGAAGCGAACCAGGTTACCTTAATCACAAGGAGGTCACGTTGCCCACCTAACCACGAGAAGGATAAAAGTCTATCACCTCTCGTACATATATATACCTGTCGTTTTCAGATATATTCATTAGAGCTGGAATAGACCCATCCTCACCATCGTAGCCAAGTGGGCAATCGTTTTTATTGCTTTTTAGGCTGAAATATATATGCAGAATCTACTGGTCACTTTTACCAGACACATATGTAATTCTAATAGCCACAATGCCCTCTTAACTTCGCTAATTCCTCGCGCTTTTTGGATATGCTTGTAACTACGAAGCCGATATCCAAAGGGAAGAATGAAGAGCCTGTGACGGCCGGCCGCGGGAAGCGAACCCGAGTTACCTTAATCACAAGGAGGTCACGTTGCCCACCTAACCACGAGAAGGATAAAAGTCTATCACCTCTCGTACATATATATACCTGTCGTTTTCAGATATATTCATTAGAGCTGGAATAGACCCATCCTCACCATCGTAGCCAAGTGGGCAATCGTTTTTATTGCTTTTAGGCTGAAATATATATGCAGAATCTACTGGTCACTTTTACCAGACACATATGTAATTCTAATAGCCACAATGCCCTCTTAACTTCGCTAATTCCTCGCGCTTTTTGGATATGCTTGTAACTACTGAGAAGGATAAAAGGTCGATATCCAAAGGAAGAATGAAGAGCCTGTGACGGCCGGCCGCAGGGAAGCGAACCCAAGTTACCTTAATCACAAGGAGGTCACGTTGCCCACTAACCACGAGAAGGATAAAAGTCTATCACCTCTCGTACATATATATACCTGTCGTTTTCAGATATATTCATTAGAGCTGGAATAGACCCATCCTCACCATCGTAGCCAAGTGGGCAATCGTTTTTATTGCTTTTAGGCTGAAATATATATGCAGAATCTACTGGTCACTTTTACCAGACACATATGTAATTCTAATAGCCACAATGCCCTCTTAACTTCGCTAATTCCTCGCGCTTTTTTGGATATGCTTGTAACTGCAACTTACGGGCCGATATCCAAAGGGAAGAATGAAGAGCCTGTGACGGCCGGCCGCGGAAGCGAACCCGAGTTACCTTAATCACAAGGAGGTCACGTTGCCCACCTAACCACGAGAAGGATAAAAGTCTATCACCTCTCGTACATATATATACCTGTCGTTTTCAGATATATTCATTAGAGCTGGAATAGACCCATCCTCACCATCATCGTAGCCAAGTGGGCAATCGTTTTTATTGCTTTTAGGCTGAAATATATATGCAGAATCTACTGGTCACTTTTACCAGACACATATGTAATTCTAATAGCCACAATGCCCTCTTAACTTCGCTAATTCCTCGCGCTTTTTGGATATGCTTGTAACTGCTGAAGCCGATATCCAAAGGGAAGAATGAAGAGCCTGTGACGGCCGGCTTGCGGGAAGCGAACCCGAGTTACCTTAATCACAAGGAGGTCACGTTGCCCACCTAACCACGAAGGATAAAGTCTATCACCTCTCGTACATATATATACCTGTCGTTTTCAGATATATTCATTAGAGCTGGAATAGACCCATCCTCACCATCGTAGCCAAAGTGGGCAATCGTTTTTATTGCTTTTTGAATATATCTGAAATATATAATAGCAGAATCTACTGGTCACTTTTACCAGACACATATGTAATTCTAATAAAGTCCACAATGCCCTCTTAACTTCGCTAATTCCTCGCGCTTTTTGGATATGCTTGTAACTACGAAGCCGATATCCAAAGGAAGAATGAAGAGCCTGTGACTGGCGAGCATTAAAGCGAAGCGAACCGTTACCTTAATCACAAGGAGGTCACGTTGCCCACCTAACCACGAGAAGGATAAAAAAGTCTATCACCTCTCGTACATATATATACCTGTCGTTTTCAGATATATTCATTAGAGCTGGAATAGACCCATCCTCACCATCGTAGCCAAGTGGGCAATCGTTTTTATTGCTTTTAGGCTGAAATATATATGCAGAATCTACTGGTCACTTTTACCAGACACATATGTAATTCTAATAGCCACAATGCCCTCTTAACTTCGCTAATTCCTCGCGCTTTTTGGATATGCTTGTAACTACGGTAACTCGATATCAAAAGGAAGAATGAAGAGCCTGTGACGGCCGGCCGTCACAGGCTCTTCATTCACAAGAGGTTGGCCCACCTAACCGAGCTTAGAATCTAGTCTACAAGCATATCCAAAAAAGCGTTTTCGATATAATTAGCGAAGAATTAAGACCCATCATTGTTGCCCACTAGCTGGGCAATCGAATTACATATGTTTTGGTAAAAGTGACCCATCCTCAGATCTACTGGGCATATCGTTTTTTCAGACACAAAATGCAATAAAAACGATTGCCCACTTCCTCGCGCTTTTTGGATATGCTTGATGGATGAAAGGGAAGATGGGTCTATTCCAGCCTAATGAATATATCTGAAAACGACAGGTCTCGTATATATGTACGAGAGGTGATAGACTTTTATCCTTCTCGTGGTTAGGTGGGCAACGTGACCTCACTTGTGATTAAGGTAACTTGTAACTCGGATTCGCTTCCCCGACTACCTTAATCTGGGAATAGCCGGCCGTCACAGGCTCTTCATTCTTCCCTTGGATATCGGCTTTTAATTTCAATTAATTCCTCGCGCTTTTTGGATATGCTTGCAGTTACAAGCATATCCAAAAAGCGCGAGGAATTAGCGAAGTTAAGAGGGCATTGTGGCTATTAGAATTACATATGTGTCTGGTAAAACCATCGTGACCAGTAGATTCTGCATATATATTTCAGCCTAAAAGCAATAAAAACGATTGCCCACTTGGCTACGATGGTGAGGATGGGTCTATTCCAGCTCTAATGAATATATCTGAAAACGACAGGTATATATATGTACGAGAGGTGATAGACTTTATCCTTCTCGTGGTTAGTGGGCAACGTGACCTCCTTGTGATTAAGGTAACTCGGGTTCGCTTCCACGGCCGGCCGTCACAGGCTCTTCATTCTTCCCTTTGGATATCGGCTTCAGAGTTACAAGCATATCCAAAAAGCGCGAGGAATTAGCGAAGTTAAGAGGGCATTGTGGCTATTAGAATTACATATGTGTCTGGTAAAAGTGACCAGTAGATTCTGCATATATATTTCAGCCTAAAAAGCAATAAAAACGATTGCCCACTTGGCTACGATGGTGAGGATGGGTCTATTCCAGCTCTAATGAATATATCTGAAAACGACAGGTATATATATGTACGAGAGGTGATAGACTTTATCCTTCTCGTGGTTAGGTGGGCAACGTGACCTCCTTGTGATTAAGGTAACTGGGTTCGCTTCCGCGGCCGGCCGTCACAGGCTCTTCATTCTTCCCTTTGGATATCGGCTAATCGTAGTTACAAGCATATCCAAAAAGCGCGAGGAATTAGCGGAGTTAAGAGGGCATTGTGGCTATTAGAATTACATATGTGTCTGGTAAAAGTGACCAGTAGATTCTGCATATATATTTCAGCCTAAAAAGCAATAAAACGATTGCCCACTTGGCTACGATGGTGAGGATGGGTCTATTCCAGCTCTAATGAATATATCTGAAAACGACAGGTATATATATGTACGAGAGGTGATAGACTTTATCCTTCTCGTGGTTAGGTGGGCAACGTGACCTCCTTGTGATTAAGGTAACTCGGGTTCGCTTCATTTTTCCTTGGATATCGGCCGTCACAGGCTCTTCATTCTTCCCTTTGGATATCGGGGTCTTATATCTGAAAACGACAGTAGTTACAAGCATATCCAAAAAAGCGCGAGGAATTAGCGAAGTTAAGAGGGCATTGTGGCTATTAGAATTACATATGTGTCTGGTAAAGTGACCAGTAGATTCTGCATATATATTTCAGCCTAAAAGCAATAAAAACGATTGCCCACTTGGCTACGATGGTGAGGATGGGTCTATTCCAGCTCTAATGAATATATCTGAAAACGACAGGTATATATATGTACGAGAGGTGATAGACTTTATCCTTCTCGTGGTTAGGTGGGCAACGTGACCTCCTTGTGATTAAGGTAACTCGGGTTCGCTTCCCGCGACCGGCCGTCACAGGCTCTTCATTCTTCCCTTTGGATATCGGCTTCGTAGTTACAAGCATATCCAAAAAGCGCGAGGAATTAGCGAAGTTAAGAGGGCATTGTGGCTATTAGAATTACATATGTGTCTGGTAAAAGTGACCAGTAGATTCTGCATATATATTTCAGCCTAAAAGCAATAAAAACGATTGCCCACTTGGCTACGATGGTGAGGATGGGTCTATTCCAGCTCTAATGAATATATCTGAAAACGACAGGTATATATATGTACGAGAGGTGATAGACTTTATCCTTCTCGTGGTTAGGTGGGCAACGTGACCTCCTTGTGATTAAGGTAACTCGGTTCGCTTCCCGCGGCCGGCCGTCACAGGCTCTTCATTCTTCCCTTTGGATATCGGCTTCATTAGTTACAAGCATATCCAAAAAGCGCGAGGAATTAGCGAAGTTAAGAGGGCATTGTGGCTATTAGAATTACATATGTGTCTGGTAAAAGTGACCAGTAGATTCTGCATATATATTTCAGCCTAAAAAGCAATAAAAACGATTGCCCACTTGGCTACGATGGGAGTGGATGGGTCTATTCCAGCTCTAATGAATATATCTGAAAACGACAGGTATATATATATGTACGAGAGGTGATAGACTTTTATCCTTCTCGTGGTTAGGTGGGCAACGTGACCTCCTTTGTGATTAAGGTAACTCGGGTTCGCTTCCCCGCGCCGGCCGTCACAGGCTCTTCATTCTTCCCTTTGGATATCGGCTTGACCCACTTCAGTTACAAGCATATCCAAAAAGCTCGAGGAATTAGCGAAGTTAAGAGGGCATTGTGGTTATTAGAATTACATATATATATATATATATATATATATATATATATATATATATATATATATATATATAGTATACAATAGGAGTTCGAAGAAGTGAATAAACGAAAAATTTATCATCTCATTTTAAAACAAAAGTACTTTGGTTATAAGGTATTTTCATTAGATTTTTTATATTAACTAATTAAAAGATATTTATAGAAGCCTGATTGTTTCGTTAAGAAGGTCGGTACTGTGGCCACATAACAAATGGAGAACATTGACTGCATTATCCATGACGAGAGCTGTTCGTGCGAACTGAGCCTGTTACAAGTGCGTGATGTTGATATCAAGCAAAAACAAACAACACAGTTGCTTTTATGAATGTTATTTGTATAGTATTTGAATATAAGGATAATGATATGTTACTCAACTAGCTGCTTGTAATGGCTGTTAATCTTGTGTAGAGCTCCACTGACAAAAGTGTTTTTTTATCACATCCGTGCTCGAAACTAACTGGTCTTTAAATGTCATAAAACAGTGAGATGATCTCGTGGCAAAACCAGTGGCCCAAGAAGAAAAACTACCTGTTGTGTAGTATCACCCAGTCACAGCAGAGGACATACATTATGGATGCGTGGTCAAATGAAACAAACAGATATTTCAGTCTTCTGGTTCAAGAATATAATGAAGAGCAATTGTGATGGAGAACCTGTCCCCAGTGTGGTGTCAGTTTCTCTCCAGGACAAAGGAAGGTCATGCCTCAGAGCACAGGAGAATGCTAAAATTTGCTCTAATAATAGACACTGGAGGAGAGTTTCATCACCGTCCCTGTAAGCAAGTGAAGTGCAATTCAGATCACTTTGCCGAAGGAGTTGCAGTGCAACGCAGGGGTACGAAAACACTCAACCATAAAATACATAAAATAAAACAAGCAGCATCACTATAAAAAAAATACGTAAATCTATTCACTTTTGACGTGCTTAGGTTTTGGACTTCATTAATAGAAAGGATACAGATAATGGTATTTGTTGTCGTAAGATTAGATGGAGCCTGACAGTGAACAGGTTCTTCCTCGACGTGCTGTGAAGCAAGTAGTAATATTTAACATAGTATTTGGAAGGAAAAATAGAACATTGGGCTTTAAGTTATGAACGTTTTTTGGCTAAAAGGAAAGGCCAGTGATGATGACTTGCGAGTGTTAGTAAGTTTTCATCTGCAAGGCACTTTTCATGCTCCCGGGCTACAACTGAATGTCCACTTCCCGTGACACAGAAGGCGTAAATCACTCATTTCGGTAGTCATGTCGTCAGCGATTTTTCCTTCGTGTGTCATCGGAGTTTTGGGGATGACCTTGGCATGAATGAACCCCGTTGACTAATGTGCAGTACACAGTACATTCATTGGATAGTACATATTTGTATACATTCAGGAGGCAGCAGTCACGATAAGTCTGGTGTAGGCACTGAGGGAGAAAATGTGGCCACCTCAGGATATCCATCGGTGAATTTCTACAATGTCAGCAATTTTAAACTTGAGAGCAAAGAATGTTACGGAATGCTGACGTGAGAGTGACTATTATAGTTTTGTGTGTAATCGAGTCTCAAGCAAGAGTGTTATGTTGCGACTGCTGTTTTAATATTCTCGTAGAGTAAAGCGAGGAGTCAGTAAAAGGAAAAAAATTGTAGCAACAAATTTGTGGGATAATGAAATGATTGGACTTGTATAAGGAGAGAGTTGAATTGGAATGTTTGCAAGAGTGAGATTGTGAGAGTAAATGGAAAACTGAAATTAAACAATGAATACTGGTAAGAATGGTGTGGGAATTGGAGGTTACGTCATAAACAACTAATGGATAATGGTGACACAAAGGGGCTCTTGGAAAGTTTTTGTAAAGAAACAGCAGAAAAAAGCTTGAAGTTTTTGGGATCAATTATTTGTATAACATACGGAGAATTATGTAGGGATTTTAACCTCCAACGCACTAGTTCTGAGTCACAAGATGGCGTTGGACTTTTGATAGTCTGGCCTGAAGGGCAAAACCAACAAACATCAAATTATTAAAGGAGGTCTATCGGGATTCGGTCGGGTTTCCTTTTTTTTTTTAGTTTTATTACAAAATCAATTACTCTTAATTGAACAAACACATCAAGTCAACAGGAAATAACTCTATTCATGAAAGGTTTTAATACAATTACTGAACTAACGGACCACGAGGTCTAAAACAATGTGAACAAATCCAGCAGAAGAAATTTCACTTAACCCGAGAAAAACTCACATCGACCTGAAAAGGCTACAATCTCACACTAATCTTACATCTGAATTATCAAACAATAGCCTACTTTAGATGAACGTTGATTACGCCAAACCCCGGATGGCGAAAATACGCAGCGACCATATGGTGACAATGGTACAAGACAAGACTTTTACGTCTGGTTTGCTTCTGTGGTACCCCCGGAGCACACCCTTACATGGCCTCTCGTTACCTCGTATTGCAACTCGGATTCTGTACATTGGTTACTTTGTTTAAAATCAATCTTTATTTATCAAAAGGAGAGTTTCATTAGTATTCGTGATACTGTCTATGTAAGCAATCTTGATGTTAAGAATTTTCCTTCGGTATTTCCACAGAAAGAGAAACCACTGTCTCGGCCACCTGCTTCCTACTACTTCACGCTAATCCTGAACGTTGTCGGGAAAAAAACGGATCCAAATTATTTTTTTTTTTTTACGACAAGTTAGAAGCATTGAAAAACTAAGAAATGTGAAGATATGAAGATATGGTACGAAAGGTCAGCACAGGATATTAGGTGCATTAGAGTTCTGAGTCGATCTGGTCACGTGGAGAAAATGGCGGGTGGCAGGTTTTTGAAAAAGTGTAACCCGGGAAGCATGGGAGAACGGAGGAATAGGAGACTCCCCAAATGCTGCTTTTTGCATAGCGTGAAAGAGGTGATATAACAGAGGGTTCTGCAAATATCCTGTTTGGTCATTTTCCATTAACTCTTTTCAAAAATGAAGATTTCTTTAATAACTTGACCTCCTTCGCCCCAAGAACAAGTGTGTGCTATTCACTCTGCAGAGTTCAATATGCACATTCTGCTGAGCTGCTTGTTGTCACACCCTAAAATACCAGAAGAATGGTCATCCTGGCAATGTTATCAGTGTCGATGGTCGTAAGTTTTAATTAAGAGAGACTGCAAAATTGTTTCAAAGCACCATAGACTAGTTTTAGTTTCATGCTGCTGCTTTTGCATCTAAGCATTTAATTTGTTAAGTTCCTTTATTTATTCGTTCCATTCATTTTTTCTTTTCTTCTTTTTGTGTGTGTGGTAGCTTGCTCTGCAAGATAATGGCCTTTTCAGACGTCTTCCAAAAAAATATTTTCAAGAAACCTCAGGTGCGTGTGTATGACAGAAGTGACAGAAGCAGCAATGCATAGGCCTACAGAGGAAATTAATTGTGTTGCTCATGAACCCCCAAAGTAGGTTCCTAAAGGCGCTCAAACTCCCATCCTTTCACTTATGTTCATTTAATTAGTAGGAATGGCGGGCCTCTATTTATCACTGCTGGATTATCTCGTGTGCTACGTTTTTTTTGCCTGATACTAGATGAGCATTTGACTTTGTTCTGAAATGTTGGGCTGTGCCATAGCCCCAAAACCAAGGCTTCACTAATCTAAAGTTTGAGTTCCTGGGCTCTTGGATATATCTAAGCATACTTTCTTAATTATAATTATTTAATTATAATCGTAGCTATCTATCTGTTTATATATAAATATATATATATATATATATATATATATACATATATATATAAATATACATATATATATATATATATATATATATATATATATATATATATATATATATAAATATACATATATAAATATATATATATATATATATATATATATATATAAATATATATATATATATATATATATATATATATATATATATATATATATGTTATATATTGTTACAAGCTTGGAGGCAGGAGACTGTATATTGGGCATTGAAGTAATAATTCATCCTTGCAAGAAAACCCCTCATAAGCCCATAAACTGATTAAATGGAAGATCAAGCAATTAATGGTAGGTCGCCAAGTGAAAGTAAATTACTTAATATTAATTTATTAATTACAATCAGCATGGAAGAAATTACCAAGGAAAGTTGGGACACTTTCACTAAATTGATTAACTTGGAGTTACACCACAATGACTGAGTGAAATGGATAACACGTCACATTTATGAATACTGGCCACATGCAAGTGGTCATGTAAGCCAGTATGGCAATAATTCTATCAGCACTCTAAGGAGGAATCTACAGGCAATCAGGAACACAGAAGCATGGCTAAGCTGGTAACGACATCAGTAACACGCCTGGAATGAGACAGTTCCAGGTAAGACTAACACTAAGATGATACTCTCTCTATGATTGAATAAATGCAAGAATTGGAGGGAGATCCTTTACTCTACTCACTTGCTAGCAAGGGGTGAGAATTATGTTATACACTGTAAACAGAATTTACACATGGATAATAGATTCACTGTTTAAATTGAAAAGACAAGGGTTACTGAGATGATGAAAAGTGCAAGAGATAGAAAAATGAGTCAAAGAAAAAGATACTGGCCAACCAATTTTCCCTTCTGAGGCACATACCTTCATTGCTTCCTGGGTTGCTTGTACACACAACCTTATGTCGATGTGATCCAAGTTACTGGCGGCGTCCAGGAATTGGCACTTCTGTCCAGCGTAAGAAAGTGTGAGTTCCAAAATCACCCCAACTCTGGGGTTGTTTGGGCAAAGGGTCACCCGTGAGTAATGACTGCTGGTCGGAGTTGTATGGGGCTGAACTGAACTGAACTGATGAGGGTTTAAGAGGTGCTAAAGAAACGAGCAGGAGAAAGTTACTGCTGATTTATTGAGGACACAGGCAGTTTATATAGCAGCGGACTGACGTCACACCGAGGAATACAATGAGAACCAGGGTTACCTGAGGTCAATAACATTTAACAATAAATACAATGAATAAATACACTCTGAGTTGCAAAAATGGACAATAATGAAGTTGACGACATTCTGATACATGAACAAAACAAACATATGCCATACAAGGTAGTAATAGGTAAATATATACATAGATCAGTTTAAGTGATTGGGTATGGCTGATCCTGCGTGACCCGTTATCCTAGGAGTGGCATAGAAAACGGGTTGCCATCATAGAAGACCCGCTTAGTGGGGACTTTACAAATACTCCCCCGCCCCCAAGACGTGGGTAACGTCTGGTTTATCCACGTATCTCCTGGGGCGTTGAAGAGTGCTGCGGCTACGCAAAGTGAGAGGGGGGGTTTTGCTGTGCATGGGAGCGGCTGGCTGCAGGTGTGGGCGGATGTTTCCGGGGGCGGCCTCGTGACCTTCTGCGGCGGCCTGGCTGCGGAGACGACTGGTCAGGCGGAGGGTGCGGTGCGGTGACGTCTGTTTCCTCCTCCAGGAGAGCGGGCTTGATGCGGTCAATCAACACCCAGTCGTCTTTTCCGTGAAGGGCGAGACGGAAAGCTTTGTTGTTCCTCTCCAGTACGCAGAAGGGCACCCTGTAGGGTCTGGTCAACGGTTGGCGGACGGCATCATCCCTGACGAAGACTTGGGTGGTGAAGGGCAAGTCGGGAGGCGTGAAGGCGACTGACCTGTCAGTGTATGTCTGCTTACAGCGGGCGAACTTGCCGACTATGTCGCAAAGCCTCTGGGCTGATGGGTTTTAGCGGTCCTCTGTTACCAGTTTGCCCAGGACTACAAGGGGTTCCCCGTAGACTTTCTCTGCTGCAGACGGGTCGCAGTTGGCCCTGGGGGCGGTTCTCAGCCCGAGGAGGACCTACGGCAGCTGGTATTTCCAATCCTCAGCGGTGCAGCGGGCCATGAGGGACACTTTCAGGGACCTGTGGAACCTCTCCACCAAGCCGTTGGCTGCAGGGTTGTAAGCGGTGGTGGTGTGGTGAGATGTTCCCAGCAGGCGTGCCAGGGCAGACCACAACTCGGACAGGAAGGCAGGGCCCCTGTCGGTGGTTATGTGGTCCGGGACGCCGAACCAGCTGATCCAGTTGGAGAGGAGGGCCTCAGCGCATGCACTGGCGGTGGCTTCCTGCATGAGCATCGCTTCAGGCCACCTGGTTGAGTGGTCGACCATCGTCAGGAGACATCTGGCCCCGCCTGACGGGGGAAGAGGGCCGACGACATCGATTGTATGTGGCCGAAACACCGCCCCAGCTGTGGAAACTCGCCTACCCCGGACTCGGTGTGACAACCTATCTTGCTGGTTTGGAACCGAAGACACTGTCTCGCCCAAGTCCTTGCGTCCTTCCGCATTCCGTGCCAGATGAACTTCTCTCTCAGCAGCTTGGCCATCGTCCTGCCGGAGGGGTGGGACACCCTGTGGATGACGTTGAATACCTTGGCGGCAGCAGGTGGAGGGCACCAGGGGGCGAGGCTGGCCGGTGCTGATGTCGCATAGGAGTTTTGGTTCACCGGGGGCGAAGGCCAAGTCCCTCCACTTCAGGGATGTGATGGCGGTGCGGTAGGCTGGAGTCTCGAGGTTGGCGGCCTGTTCCCGGGCAAGGTCCTCGTAGTTGATCCCGAGCTGCACCATGTTGAGCTCGATTCTGGAGAGGGCGTCTGCTACAGGGTTCTTCCTGCCGGGGAGGTATTTGATTGAGCAGGTGAACTTTGCGATGGCCACGAGGTGTCTCTGCTGCCTGGAAGACCATGTGTCCCCCTGCTTGGTGAAGGCGTGGACCAGCGGCTGGTGGTCCGTGTAGATTGTGAAGGGCGTACCCTCCAGGAGGAACTTGAAGTGCCGGACCGCCCGGTACACTGCGCAGAGTTCCCTGTCGAAGGTGCTGTAGCGGGCCTCCGCGGGCGTTGAACTTTTTGCTGAAGAACGTGATGGGCTGGGGGGCGCCATCGACGATCTGCTCCAGGACGGCTCCGCAGGCAACGCTACTGGCATCCATCATCAGTTGGAGGGGAGCACTGGGGTCCTGGTGGGCCAAGGCAGTTGCCTCGGCGAGGGCGGCCTTCGTCCAGGAGAAGGCCTGCTGCTGGCTGGGTCCCCACTCTAAGGATTTTGGTTGGCCCTTCAGGATCTCTGTCAGGGGGGCCATGGTGTGTGCGATCCCGGAGATGAACCTCCTGTAGTAATTTACCATCCCGAGGAACTCCTGGACAGCCTTGACGGAGGTGGGAACGGGGAACCTGGTGACGGCTGCGACCTTTGATGTGAGCGGGCGGACGCCATCCGGGGATATCTCGTGGCCCAGGAAGTCAGCTTTCTCCACGCCAAAGGTGCACTTGTCAAATCTGACGATGAGGCCGTTCTCCTGCAGGCGCTACAGGACCGCCTGGATGTGCCTCTGGTGCTCTTTATGGGACCTGGAAAATATAAGGATATCATCCACTTAGCAGACGCAGAACTTCAGGTCCCCCAGGATGCTGTCCATCAGCCGCTGGAAGGATGCCCCTGCGTTCCTCAGGCTGAAGGTGGAGAAGGCAAAGACATAGGACCCAAAGGGCGTGATGATGGCAGTTTTCGGGATATCCTCTGGAGCGACTGGTACCTGAAAGATTTTAAAAGATCCAGCTTAGAAAATATTTTGGTCCCGTGGAAGGAGGCCGTGAGGTCCTGCATGTTTGGCAGGGGCTAATGGTCAGGTTCAGTTGCGAGGTTGAGCCGCCTGTAGTTGCCGCATGGTCTCCAGGAGCCATCCAGTTTCTGCACCATGTGGAGGGAAGAAGCCCACGGGCTGGAGGCCTTCTTGAATATGCCCATCCGCTCCATCTCAGCGAAGGCGTCCTTGGCCTCCTGAAGGCGCCGAGGGGGAAGCCTCCGGAACTTTGCATGTGCAGGGGGCCCCTTCGTCTTTATGTGATGGTAGATGCCATGTTTTGCTGTGGCCCCGGGTACCTGACGGAGCTCGGGCTTGAATACGTCAGGGAACTCCTTCAGCAGCTGGGCATATTGGTGGGGGGCGACGGAGCAGATGGTAGGCGCACTGGGTCCCGTTGCCAATGGGAGGGACTGGCAGGAGTCGGTGTCGAGGGGACGCTTGCAACCAACATCGACTGCCAGCCCGAAGTGGGCGAGGAAATCCACACCCAGGAGCGGGGTCCTTATGTCCGCGACGACGAAGTTTCACAAATTCCTCCGGCCAAGGATGGAGATCGACAGGAGCCTGGTGGCATAGGAGAGGATGGGGGACCCGTTGGCGGCCATCAGGAATGCATCCGGGTCCGGTGGGCGCTTGCGGTCCTCCCTGGATGGCAGAAATATTGATCTAGCAGCCCGGTGTTGACCAACATCATCCTGCCGGAGTGGCTTTGGGCTCCTGGGTTCCTCTGCTGCCATGGCAGCCTGTTCTGTTGGCCACCACCTCCCCCGTTTTTTGGATGGGCGAATGAGCACGGGGGTTGGCAGTTCCGGGCGTCCTTGCCGTACCGCTGGTGGTAGTAGCAAGGGCCCGGTGGGTTCCTCTTGTTCCTTTTGGTGACGATGCTTATCTTCTCCTCTGCGCCCTCCTCCTGCTGAATGGAACTGATGGGGTGTGCAGGCACTGATGCCCACTTCGCTGCCCTTGTGGAGTCAGTCAGCTGCTGCGCCGTTCTAGTCAAGTCCTCGAGCAGCATGGTGTAGGGTTCTAGGATCTGAGTCCGGACCTCCGGGAGGAGCTGGCGGAGGAGGAGCTACCTCGACAGGCTGATCTCGGACTGCCTGCCGCTGCAGTCGGTGACGCTCTATTCCTGCCACGGGTTGATGACAAGGTCAAGGGTGCGGGCGGCCCTCTTGGTGACCGGTAGGGAGCAAGTCTCGATGAGGGATGTTTTCAGGTGGTGGTAGGTGAGGGGGCGTGCGGCAGACACCCACAGGAAGAGTCTCCTGTAGACCTCCTCCAGCAGGCCGTTGATTACTGCGTCAGCTTGCAGCACCTCGTCCGTGAGTTCCACCAGCCTGAACTGAACCTCGACCCTGTACAGCCATGATGATGGGTTTCCCTGTGTGAGAGGCGGCAGCTTTATGGCGAGGGCGGCTTTTGCTTGTCCTACCGGGCAGGGCAGTGTGCAGGATGCGGGTAGCGGTGTGGAGGAGCGCATGAATCTTGGCGCCGGGGAGGGCGCGGGTAATATGGGCGGGAGATAAACGTCTGAATCCGTGAGGTTCGTGGTTAACTGAACGTGGGAGGGAATGTCCCTGTCCATGCTCGCTCTAGCCCTCTTAATTAGAGTGGGATACTCGCGTCAATACGCACTTGGGAGCGCGCCGTGTGAGTCCATTAATGACGCTGGTGATTTGCCGACGAGAGTCAGCACGCCCGAACGCTGGTTACAGCGCCGTAATGAGTCTGCTAGGGGCGTGGGTAGTTCCTGGAGCCAAGACTAAGTCGCCGTGTGAGACCGCTAATGGCTCCGGGAACCAATCCAGGGTCACCACTTTAAGAGGTGCTAAAGAAACAAGAAGAAGAAAGTTACTGCTGATTTATTGAGGACACAGGCAGTTTATATAGCGGCGGACTGACATCACGCCAAGGAATACAATGAGAACCAGGATGACCTGAGGTCAGTAACACTTAACAATAAATACAATGAATAAATACACTCTGAGTTGCAAAAACGGACAGTAATGAAGTTGACGACATTCTGATACATGAACAAAAGAAACATATGCCATACAAGCTAGTAATAGGTAAATATTTACATAGATCAGTTTAAATGATTGGGTATGGCTGATCCTGCATGACCCATTATCCTAGGAGCGTCATAGAAAATGGGTCGCCATCATAGATGACCCGCTTAGCGGGGACTTTACAAGGGTAGTAGCCTTTGTGTTTTAAGATCTCAATTTTTGCTGGGGGAATCCCTTCAGGCAGCAATGGCTGTTTGTACCTGCTGGAATAGAAACAGAGGTGTGGCCAGGAGAAGGGTTGAAAACTCGGAGGTAGACTGAATCTTAAGATTAAGACATGAAAACAGCTATCTAACCCCCCACCTGCATTCCTTGGGGAGACATTAAACCTATCCCTTCAAGAGGGTGAGAATATTAATAGCTAAAACTCTTCTCTGCCTCTTTGGCCTGTGGGTATACCTATCTCTCCTACTGCCTGGTATTTTGCCATAAGGGGGCTTATGAGTTAGCAATCTAGCAGTGATATTTGTAAAAGCTTGCCCTTTAAGCAGACATCCCACTCCCTTTCGGGCATGAAGGTCTGCACTAGTGAGTCACTGGGATCGATTACATTAAGTGCTTCTCCTAATGGATCGTTGCCCAATACAAAATAGAAATAGTTTTAGATATAATCCTGACTTACCCCTGAGGAGAAGGGAGCTTGCTAGCTAACTTAACTTAGGTCTCTAGCACTAGCATAATGGATGCCAGCATTTATTTAAAGTATTGTCTGTGGCATAAAATGAACTGGCACTGCTACTGACTCAAGTTCATTATTTATCTAACTGAATGTCACACACAACCAAACTAACGCAGCACCAATGACAACTACCTACATGCAGAGAATAATGTAGATTGCAAAAAAGTCATTTAATCTATGACATAATGCTAACAATACAAGCTTATCAGGATGAAAATATTGGAATACACATGAGTTAGTTACTCTATGATACATGCTATGTACAAAAATCAATGGAATGCAACACGATGTAATAAAGAATGCAACAAAATTGCTAAAAATGGCTAAGACATGCTCTTCAGGTTGTTGGGCTAAAAGACAGACTTAGCAAAGTACAAAATACATTCTTTCAATACAACAATACTGATTAAAGATAGGAGACACCCCTAGATATCCCTTCTGGATCAGGGGTTAGGATCACTCTAGTAAGATTAGGCACTGTTACAGCTTTACAATACAAGTGCCATGAGAGCACTGTGGCTCTAGTGACTACCTGACCTCCTACATTCCCTACTCCTTTTCCTCCTTGCATTCCTTCACACTGTAGGCTTAAGTCACCTAGCTGGAGCCTGGGCACGCAGCTCCAGAGGAGGCTGAGAAGACCCTAGTGCCAGGTCTGAGCCCGCAACACCACTGCCCTCGGGACTTAGACCTGGAGTAACAATAGGTGAACTGTCATCTGGCGAAAGAGGCACTGAGTCTGTCACTGCCTTGGCTGCTGTGACAACCTGGACAGCGTTGGTGCCACCTAGTTCTGCTAGCTTTTGTTGCATGGCCACCACATCGGTGACCAGTTTAATCAGGATTTCTTGAAGAGACTCGTCCACCAGAGGCTTGGCTACTGGGGACTGTGATGAAGTAGAAGAGGTGGGTGTAGGTGTGAGGGGATTGCAGGTTACAAGGACCAACTCAGGCACAGGTTGCAAGGCAGTGCTGGGGGACAAGCTTCCACTGAGCTTAGGAGAATCCGGAAAAGACCATACTGAACTTCAGGCTGGCTCTCGGTCAGACACTGGTAGCAGTGCCAGGCTAGTAGACGAGAGGGGGGGGCCTGGATTGGAATCTCCTGGAGGGAGATTGGCACTGTGCACTAGCACTGGCACTGAGGCAGGCTCAGGCACTGGATTTGGATGGGAGACGACAGACGTTCCAGTTTGCATACCGTGGAGAGAACCAGTATACATCTGGCTCTATAGGGGCCTCAACGACGAGACTGGTCGGGGCACTTGACTTGCCAGGCATAGGCACTGGCTGCAGCTCAACAACAGGGCCAGGATGGACATCAGCACCTGAGAGACTTGCAGGGATCAGAACTCATGGTAGGCCCGGAATGAGCTGGTAAGGAGGATCCTGTCCTAGGCGGTCATAGCCTCCAGGAATTGCATTTGCAACCCCTGCTATACAGATCTTGCCTCTGTGGGGTCTAGTGACCTGCAATCAGACTGTCAGGAGTGTCAGCCTCCAATTATCTATGCCTACAACAGTCACAGGCCTATGTTCTTGAATGATAGCGCCATAGGGTACCTTGTCTCGCCTTATGAGAGAGATTTGAGTGCCAGTGCCTTCAAAAGCTGAGACCTGTTTAGTGCGATAACAACATCGAGGAGGTGCAACGAAAATGGGGCCCACTGCTAGGGGTCCTAAAGATGAGGAATGTGTGGCCACTAGAGCAACAATTGTGGGAGTTTTATTTCCAGGACAATCCTTAAAATTCGAGGAGTGCCCGTATTTCTGACAGGTGTGGCAATAAACCTTACTGTAATCTCTACGAGGAGCAGTCATGGTGTGAGTATGCTGGAAGCTATGATTAGAAGGGGCTTTGCCATGGCTCCCCCTTTAGCCTTGCACTGGGCTATTAAATGCCCTACTTTTTTACAATTAGCACATACACGTGCATTGAAAGAGGGTCCGTTTCTTGGTCGGACCGACAAGGCAGTGAGGTCAGGAGGAATTATGCATCTATTTGAAGTGCTGGAGGCTGGGTGGTAAGTCTGGTACGCATCTGCCAGTCAGCAGCACTCAGTGAATGATTTTAGCTCTTTCTCACCAATGTATAAGGCCAAGGGTCCGGGAGTGTAATAGAGGAAGTCTTAGAGCTGCATTCGATTTATTATATCCTCAAAAACTTTGCACTCCAAAGCGTCTATCCACCATTGCAAGACTCGGTTCTTTTTGTGAGACTAGTCAGACCATGTTTGACCAATCTCCTTTGAAAGACCTCACCATCTTTGCCTCCAGCACTCTGGCGTAATTTCATATACAATTGCTACGGTCTTCCTGACCATTAAGGTTTCCCTTGTCACCATTTTCTAAGGAATTGAAGGCATCCTGACCCTTTCCAGTCATGTGTTTTGCAAGAATCATTGCCTTCTCCGTGTCAGTCGGATTGTACTCAGAGGAGAGTGTTTCCATATGGTCCAACCATGCTTCAGGCTCAACTTCATCCAATTTAGTCATGAGATGACTGATATTGGAGATAATGGAGGGCACAGAGACCGGGATGGGATGTGTGGCTTGGTGTTGGGCCAGTGCCATGGCACTGTCCTGCTTGGCTTTTTCTAGCTCGACTTCCCTTTCCTTCAGAGCCAGTTCATGCTGTCTCTCCTTCTCCTTCTCTTGTCTCTCCTTCTCCATCTCTTGTGCCAAGAATAGCTCATGCTGTCGCTCTCTTTCTTTCTCTTGTCAATCCTGTTCCTCTCTTTCTTTTCTCCTTTTCTTGGCAGCATCGAGCTGGGCCTGAACCCACATCGTCAGTTCTGTCCCCTTCAGTCCCTTAAGCTTTCCTGCCTTTGTGAGAGTTTTTATTTCCTCTGCGGCAGACATGTTGCTGATACGTATAGTGGGGTCTGATCTTTTCCAGAAATGCTAAATCTTATGACGGCCACGCACACAAATGCATGGAAGGAAACAACACTCTGCGTGGCAGAGTGGGTTCTGAATGAGGTAGTGGGCTCTAGCAGTCTCCACTGGACTTGGAAGTGTCCTTTAGTGAGGGTGACACTGGTAGCTCGAATGGGAGTGCCTCTGGGATACAGATGGAACTATTGCTTGGGGGTGAAAGATGCGGCTACCCTTGATGCGAGTTGTCCTTAGAGGTGAGATATGTGGCACTCACCAACACGTGGTACAAATGAGATGAGGACACACTGGATCTTGGCACTCGCTACCTAGCAATGCTGTTATGGAGTTGCAGTGGCACTAATGGGCCATGGAGTTCCTGAGAACTGTCTCTTAAGGAACCGCACAATCAATTGTAAGGTAAAGGAAATGGTACTCTGCACATAGCAGAGTGCACACGATGTGTGGAAGCAAAAGTGAAGACACCAAAGGTGGGTTACTTGTGTGCAGTGCACCGTGGTTGAGTGGCACTGGAAGGGGAAACCCCTTGGTTTGTTGGCAACTGATGTGCTGCTTGCTTGTGGGTCAACATACGTCTGTTGAGTGCCTTCTTGCGATAGGAGTGGCACTGGCGCTGGAAGTGTGATGCAGTTCTGAAGAACAGTTGATTGCTCAAAGAATAATGGATAACATGCAGACGGGCTAAACTGGTTGTGGTGCAGAGGTTATGAGTTCCAGAGAACTGTGGTGGGTACACTGCAGTATCTCTGCCTTGATATAAAATCTAAACTGTTAAATCTCCATGTTAGAAGTGGATTTCAAGAGTACAACCTCGCTTTCCTCAAAGGAGACATCTAAAGGAACCAAGTAAAGGCCGCCATACACGCAACGATTATTGCATACGATATCGCAAGTAAATCAGTGTATGTATGGGGTCATCGCACCACCAAAAGTGGGCAGAGCCTTGTGATAGTGCCATCTTGCCGGCAACCTGACATTGCTAGGTTCGGGCTCCCGATTTTTCACCCGATATCAAAGATTGCAATATGTATAGGCTCATCGTGCTATCCTCAGTTGGATAGCAACCCTTGCTGCGTTAACATCTCAGGATGACAACAGATGCTGATCGAGTTTTTTGGGCGGACTTCATCCAACTTTATCTAGATCTTCCTTGTCCTTGCAAAGTAAAATCCAAAGAATATTGTGACAAGGGGAAGAGCAACGTTGCTTACGTAATGCTATTAGAAAAACTTCGTGAGAAAGACCCATCGGCCACAAAAGAAGTAGTCATTATTATGCATTTACAATGATAGGAAAACAATGAATTCTAGATTCATTAAATCAGCAGGCCTAAGTTATTGTAGATGAATGAAACTGGGAGTTCTATAGCAAAACAAAAAATACTTTATAGCCTATATCTTTAGAATAATAGCAACACAATCAATTCCAGATTCATTAAGTCAGTAGGCCTAAGTATTACAGCTGAATAAAAATGGTAGTTGTAGAAATTATATATAATATATATATATATATATATATATATATATATATATATATATATATATATATATATATATATATATACACACATATGCACTAATTAAAAGATAACTTGTATAAAATTAAACCCAACTCCTGGTTCTAACTTCAATCCATTAAGCAGAGCATCATGTGATAGTTCATTTCTTTTCGTTAGCCACGGTTTAACCCATTTCCTCATTTTCCTATGTCAGCGAACTAAGCTGCAGCAGCAGCTCCCACCGTTAATATTATATATAGAGCTCCTCGCGAGAAGATGCCGTATCTGCTCACCGTGAAGTCTTCAATGAGACTGATGATTGCATGCGATCATCGGATTAATGTGGGTGACCACAATTTGCTTGCAATCTGAGCTAGGTCGAAATCGTGACCAACGACCGTTGCGTGTATGGCAGCCTTAAGGGCCCCTCTCATTTATGGGCAAGCAAAGAGGGCCCTTACAGCTGGGGGTGGGTTAGGTTTCCGGGATTTATTTTCTGATTGAGCACCTCTACATGGCTGCTGGCAAGAGATGGCACTACCATGCCATGCAATGCTTTATGCTGTTCATCTCATGGGCACAAATCATATTGCTAACCATACTTTGGGGTTTGCAATATACAGATATATATGTAGGCCTATATTGATTTCTTTTGGTTTACAGCTGAATTGATATTATTGGCATTATGTTGGGTTATGCCGAAGTGGCTCTCAAATTAACAGTTATTTGGTAACGGCCTAATGATGTAGGTCATGGTATTTTGATTGCAATATTAGTGGTTCTTGTACTGATGGTTAATGCCTATTTTGTACTGTGTCTACCATGGCCACACTGCTACGGAAAGTGTTTAGCCTTACAGCATATGATTAGTGTTGATCCAGTGGCGTAAAAGCCTCAAGGTGGCTTCACTGTTTGACAGGTTATGTTTAACTGGACTGTATCACATGAGTGAAAAATTGTCTCACGCTGGTGTTTTTGAAAGAATGTTTCAATATTTCTTACCTTCCAGAAGAAGTGTATTGATGAATTTGATGTGGGCTACAAGTGAGTGTAATATCGAACGAACACGTGAAATCGAGTCTGTCTAGCATGAGTAGCACGATCACACAACCGAGATGGGTGTGCAGTACGTGTTGCGAACTCGTCCCTAACTCGACCTGAGTCGATTAATTGGGATATCGCTCGAGTCTGATGCATGCAATCATACACTGGGTTGCCAACTTTTTTTCAGGCTAATATCCTGTTTTATCTTATTTTTATTAATTGGTAATTAATAAAAATCTTCTGTAATATTTAGGGATGAAAATGCAAAGATATTATGTAAACTACCACATCTATTCACTTTATGTGTTCAACATTTTTTATCCATTCCCATGAAGAATGAAACTAAATTTTTTTAAACTATAATATATATATATATATATATATATATATATATATATATATATATATATATGTGTGTGTGTGTATATATATATATATATATATATATATATATATATATATATATATATATATATATATATATATATAGTATATATTTATTTATTAGTTCAATTTTATTATTATATTATTATTATTATTATTATTATTATTATTATTATTATTATTATTTAACCAATTAATTTTTATATACGGTATTTTTAATTATAATTATTAATTTTTTTTGCTCAGCAGCCCCCTAAATCTGCCACTGTTTATATGTGGGTACACTTTCAAACCCTCAGTTGAAAAAAAAAAATAATTTTATCTCCATACAAAGCATGCCTTAAATTTACAGGAGCTGAGTTTCAGTGTTACAGTGTTATAATCTTGTAATAGTTTAACAGCCTCCAAAACACATACAATTGCCTAAGAAACATACAAAAAGCTATAGTGTCACAAACTAAAGCTAAGGAGAACAAGCGAATAAATAGAAAATTCTCTCGCCATCTTTTATGTAATGGTAAATTCTATATATGTTTAAAATTTTTAGTTGATAACCACACCGCATATTTTCTTAACAAATTCGCAAATTAAAGCAACATATAATTATTAATTCTGAAAATCTCCATACCATAGGAACTAATTCTTTTTATATTACCAGGATGCAACTCACTGGAACCTTTAGCATTTTTAAGAGTGCTTTACCAAGTCGTTGGTCGGTCAGAGGAAGAAATGAATGTACTTTACATTCAATGCCAGTGTCTAGTTTGATGTTGGTGTCTTTCATTTCGTTCTTCATCTCTACTACTTAGTCTTCTTTTGAACCCATGTTTATTTATATATTAGTTATTATACGTATTCCCAAACTTCTTTGTCAATATACGCAATGGCAAAAAAAAAAAAAACGGAAACAGAACTGGACAATAAAAGGGCGCAAACGGAAATGGCATACTGCTCATGGAAGAGAAATTTATACCTAAAAAGCTATAAAACATATACAGTTACCTAAAAAATAGATACATTTCCCTATTGTTGTGGTGTAGAATAGATAGGGAAATTAGATAGAAAAGAGAGAGAGAGAGATAGAAAGAGAAAAAGTTAGGAGAGGGAAGGAGAGAGAAATAAGAATAAAGAGAGAGGCAAAGAACACAGTGATAATGCCCAAATGCTGTTGTTGTGTCATGTTATCAATACGCTGGATGTTTACATGAACCACTGCAGTATATCGTGTTTAAGCCATAAAAACAGTCGTAAAAATGAGAAATAATGGCCTCATGATTGAAGCTAACAAAACATGAGTCAGCACAGCCTAAATGCTTACAGCAGCTGGTTCTATAGCCCCGCCTTCTCAGGAAGGCGTTTTCAGAAAACAAGTTCCAGGAATTTGGGGTTGGCCCAAGTGATGTATTTCTTCAACCTCCAAACAATTATGTTTGGGAGGGGTCTTTCACACACCCTCCTAAGATCACCTCCAATCAAGTCCTCTAAGGAGAGATTTGAATCACACCCACTACAGTCCTTCCAATCAGCTACTTGAAGGGGAGGCCTTGCTGATTAATCCTTCCAATAAGCCTAGAAGGAGGTGGAGATTGCAGATAGCAAGTTTTCTGGGAGTTCAACGAGTTAGAGACCAACGAGGAGAGGAGAGTTCAGAACTGTGTCCTTCAAGGGAGAGTACGTCTCCCCTCGCTTCCGTGTTCCCCATATAGACTGAGTCAAGAGTGATTCGTTTTCTATCATTGTAACTTGTTAATTTTGTACTGATCTTTATAATACTAAGTACTAATTAAAGTGAAGAAATTACCGATCTCGTCTCTATACGCCTTTCTGAGAGATATCAATACTTAAAAATAATAAATATACAAAGATAGCATATCATCCACGAAGCGATCTGAAGGACACCTCGAAAGAAACCAAGGTAAGAAGAGAAAGACTAAAATCCATACAAACATATAAAAAAGAACATAAAAAAGGGAGAGATAACCCCTCAACAAATGGTGGCAGCTTATTTGGATCCAGAAGGCGAGACGAAACAAACGAAAATTAATGAAATTATCACTGCAATTATTTAAGTTACAGTGGAACAAAATTCTACCAAACGAATTTAGATTTTTTTACGATGACGAACAAAATATATCAGAAGAAATAAAAATACTCCAGCGAACAAAAACTTATATGCAGGAATAGCAGCTACAAGAGAACATCGAGTGTGAATAAAAACCGTTTTAGTGCATCCCGAAGCAAAAACATTTTGAACTGTTACCGTCAACAAATTGAGCAAGACGCCGACAGCGATAATAAGCCCAGTGTTTCCGATATTGCATCGAGTGATTGAAGAAAAACAGCGCACAGACTTTCAACAAGATTTCGAAGGTGGAAAACCACAGCAGAAAAACAACGCAGACATAGTGAGATTTTTTTACGCGGATCCGACGGCGAAACACTCACCGCGGAAGGCACAACATTTAGCGATATCACATCAGCAACACAACCCAGTAAGTTGGCGATAAATGAATTTACTGTCCGCTCTCTCTCTTAATAAATAAGTGAAGATATACTCGTATATATTTTTTTTGCATCTTGCTATAAGATTGAAAATTAAGAAAACACTATCTAGTGAATAAAATTCCTTTTGCATAAATACCAGCATTACTCTCACTATGATAATTAATTATTTAGTAAATAATTTAGATAGGGAATTAGTTATTTTTTTTTACTCAGTTGGTGATGATTATTTGAGAAGTTATATATATAATTTTGTGTACTTATGTAAGAGCCCCGACGCTGCCTCTTCCAAACACGTGTGTGTGATGTCAATTTCATCATCGAATGGACAGGACAAAGAAAGCGTCTCGTTTTCTTTCTCTACAGGAACGCTTATTTCAACCATACAATATTTAATTTTTTCTCCCTAAGCATTGTTGTCTTAATGTATTTACAATCACCACTACTTGCATTGCCATGCAAGCATTTTCATGTACTCATAATGTTCCAACGAATCTTCTGTATCAAACTGTTTATGTTTCTGTTTGTGAAGACGCAAAGAGTCTTTCCATTAATTTACTGAACACTATTAGCATTGTATCCATTAATCTGTCTTGAATCTTATCGACAATTGGCCATAGTAGAATTTCAAGACTAAATTCCACTCCGATGTATGTTTCATCACCATATACAACAATAATCAATAATAATCACAATCTGTTTGTCAGAACCAAAATAGTGTTGAACCTCATCTCTAATTTACCTGTCTAACAATAATAATAATAGTAACAATCAATAACATCTTCGAATACTAACAATCTCTTACGGGCTGCTCTAGAACTCAGGCCTGAATCGCGTGCTGTCATAACAACAGCCAGCTAAATCTAAAACAACAATGTGGATGATTCAGTAAACAACTGACAAAAGCAGTTAACACCCAGCCAGTATACCCCTGTAAGGTGTCAAAGAAACGAGCAGATGCAGATAGTCGTATAAGATCCAGGCAGAATAACAGATGAAAGAACTAAAATAAATGAATTGATTGTTGACTCTGAGGTCAGAAACAAGAAACAATAAAATGCAGTGAATTCCACAAATTTTACAAACTTAATAACTATGTAGAATTTAAAGAAATTTGTTTATCACTCTGAATGAACCAGTAAACAAGACTGACATTTTATAAAACCATAAAGTAAAAATGATTAAAATCTTAACCTGGCACAATATAAAACAATTAATTGATTTGAAGAAAACGTGGAGAAAAGAAAACAATAGAGAAAAATAACGAAGACACTATTAAAAAACAGGACTTTACTATAAGAGATAAGGACGCAGTTTGGGGCTAGTGCCCAAGAAATTAGTTGAGCCTCCCGCATGTATTAAATGACGTGTCATTTGGAACCATATATAATATTCTTGGAGAAGAGGAAAAGAAAGGTGCTGATTTCAGAAAAATAAAAGGTGGGCTTGATCCCAGGAAACAAGCCTTCAAACAACGCTTGAAGTTCAATGAGCACGAAGAAATCCAAAGGAAAGAGTGGTAAATCTACAACTCTGACGAATTTGTAGGAACAACTGAAGCGGCAAAATGAAAGGAAAGTCAGAAATAATAATCCTAACTTTAAACTGAATAATAAGAGATGGGAGTGGCGATCCGATAATTCCAGACAAGAAGAGGGTTCCCATAGGTTTGTTCAAATACCTTCCTGGGGAAATCCTCAACCCAAAATACTAAAAAAAATGGAATCCAGTCAAAGGGGAAGAAACAATCTAGCCAAAAGGGATGACTTTAATGACCTGTGGAACCGTCACAACCAACGTTGGCCGCTGATTGTACGCTGTGGTGGTGTGGTGCGTGGTTCTCCAGAAGTTGAGCCAGGGCATTCCACAACTCGGAGAGGAATTTTTGTGATGTATCCGGCTTAATGTGGTCCCAATGGAGAGCTCCAGAATTTTGCTTGCATGGTGTGGCCAGAACCTTTAACGGTCTGTGAGAAATATCTGGATCCGCCTGATGGGGAAGGGCCACTGAAAATGTGGATGTGCGGTCTCCCTGGCTGTAAATGCACCCCCGGATGAGTGTTTAAATTTTGGTCTGGCACTGCAGGCATTTTTGCCCAGGCTGTGGCATTCTTTTGCACCCCGTGCCAGACGAACTTTTTTCTCAAAGAGTTTGGCGTTTCCACCGGAGGGTGTGAGAGCAAATGATGTCGAATCTTCTTATAGAAGTTGGAACCAAAAATTGGCCTGTGCTGATGTCACAGAGCAGGCTGGGGCCTCCGGGGGCGACGTCCCGCCATAGGGATGTGATTCATGCGGTTGCTCAATTTTATCAGCAGCCTGTTCTTCTAATTCCTTTGTAATTACACCAAGCTGTTGTTTGACTCTGGAGAAACCTCTGCACTGTATTTTTCTTGCTGGGAATGTACCTGACACACAGGTATTTTATTTTGATAGGTGGCGCTGCTGTCTGGAAGACCATCGTTCCCCTGCTATGGAAGGCGTGAACCAGTGGCTGGTGGTCTGTGAAGATTGTGAAGGGCGTCCCTCCAGGAGTTCCCCTCCAGAACTTAAGTGCCGAACTAAATATAAATATCGCGCAGAGTTCCCTATCGAAGGTGCTGTAGCGGGACTCTATATACTGAACTATGCTGAAGAAGGCGATGGGCTGGGGCGCCCGTTGATGATTTGCTCCAGAACAGCACCGCAGGCAACGTTACTGGCGTCTGTCGTCAGCTGGAGGGGAGCCTTAGGATCCTGGTGTAAAAATTGCCTTATGAGGGCGGTCAGGGAAAGGCCTGCTGCTGGCTGGGTCCCCAAGACAGGGACTTCGTTGACCTTTTAGGGACTTCCGTCAGAGGGCCGTGGTGTATATCCCGGGGATGAACCGCCTGTAGATATTTACCATCCCATAGGAACTCCTGGACGGCCTTGATGGAGGTGGGTGTCGGGAACTTATACGGCTGCCACTTTCGATGTAAGAGGGCGGACGCCTATCGGAGACACCTCGTGACCCAGAATTCTGCTTTCTGGGCGCCGAATGTACACTTGTCGAACGGACGACGCAGGCCGTTTTCTTGGAGGCGCTGGAGGACTGCTTTGATGTGCCTCTGGTGTTCGCCTGTGAGACCTGGAAAATATAGAATGTCGTATATAGCAGACGAGAATTTTAGGTCCCCCAGGATGCTGTCCATGAGCCGCTGGAAGGTGGCCCCGTTCCTCAGCCCGAAGGTGGAGAAGGCGAACACATAGGACCCGAAGGGCGTGATGATGGCTGTCTTTGGTATGTCCTCTGGCTTAAAAGGTACCTGGAAATAAGATTTAAGAAGGTCCAATTTAGTGAAAAATATTTTGGCCCCAAAGGAGGCCGTGAGGTCTTGCATATTGGGTGAGGGTAGTGGTCGGGCTCCGTTGCAAATATTGAGCCACCTGTAGTCGACAAAGGGTCTCAGGTTGGGCATCGTTTGCACCATGGTATGGGGAGGTATGGACTGGAGGCTTTTGCAGATGCCCATCTGTTCCATCTCCCGCATTGCTTTTTTAAGCCTCCTGAAGGCCATGATCATTGCATGTGTCGGGGGCCCTTAGTCACTATATGGTGGTATATTCCTCTGAAATTACCGGGGACTTGTAAGCTAGGGCTTAAACACCTCAGGTGAACTCCGACAGAAGGTGTGCATACTGGTGGGGCGAGTTCGCTTATGGTGGGTCTGGGTCCTAGCCGTTAACGGAGAGATCGGCAGGAGTCGGTATCGAGTCTGCGCAACGTACGTTGAACATGTCACAGCCGCCAGATCGTTGACTGGAGTGGGTTCGCAACTTTTACCGCGATGAAGTCCCAGGGTAACTCTGGCCAAGGATGGAGATCGACAGGAGCCTGGTGCCGTAGGAGAGGATGGGGTTCCGTTGGCGGCCGTCAGAAAGCGGCCGGGTCTGGTGTCTGGTTGCGGTCCTCTCTGGATGCTGGGAAGACAACTTAAAGGCTCCTGTGTGGATAGCATCATCCTGCCGAGACGGTGTCGTTATGAAAAACCTACTGTTTTGAGGCCCTGGGTTCTTCGGCTGCCATGGCGGCCTGTCCTGCTGGCGGCCATAATCAAAACGTATGAACGAAAAGGGCGGCAGGCAGTTTGAAGCGTCCTTAAAACCACTTGTGGTAGCGACAGAAGCCCGGGACCTCCGTTGCTGTGGTTCGTGGACGTCTGTTGGCGATGTTCTGCTAACGTCCTCTTCAGGCTGGCAGAGCTGACCGGCTGTGTGGCCGGTTTTAGCCGCTGTGAAGCCTTGACCGAGTCTGTGAGGTGTTGTGCCGCCTCTATGAGGTCCTCGACAGGCATGGTGTAGGCATGGCCAGAAAAGCAGAAACAGAATGAGTCGGGAAGAGCAAGTGAAAGCTTATCTCCTGCAACTTGTTTGTGCCACCCAAGACTGGTATTGATCTGTTGATCTACGACCATATGCCTAAATTAATGCAGGCTGGATTATGTGGCAGATTCGAGATTGCAAAGCATATTAAATGGGCAGAACAAAGGAGGAACTTTTTGTGGTTATGAATGTAAAGTCACTTGGCGAGCGAGATGAGTTTTCTGTACAATTAATTGAAACGTTGAAATTGAACAAATTTTCTTTAATAGTTGATGAATCAACTGACAAAGGATGTCAAACACGATGTGTTCCCCTGCGCAAACGAACGTTACTCGATAGCGAGATTAAAAGATTGCCCGGCTTTTTCGGCCCTTATTCCAGTGAAGGATGGCTCTGCTACTGCACTGCACACAAGTTTGGTAAATTTTCTGAATAAATATCCGAAATTCCTATAAAGATAACTTAATCCCGATTTGGCGCAGATGGTGACCCCTTAATGGACAGTGTGGGGGGATCTGTCATCACTACTAAAAGAGGAAGTTCCTCATTTGTTTATAATGAAAATGTATAACGCGGCACTCATTTACAGCGCTCTGTGCATAAGCATGTTTTGGAAAATTGAGCCAAGACTGAGTGAGTGTGAGTTAGCTCGTGGCGTGGATTCTTATTTTCACCACTGTAGTGTCAAAGAAACGATTAGGTAAAAGTTCTTGAAGAATTTTAAGATTTGTAAATGTAAAACCCCACAAGTTACTCCATCCTTGTCAATGGATTGACTGTTCCTGATTCAGTCAATAAACAATAATATGCTTGAACAAATTAAATACAAAACATACAGAGCTACTTTATAGATGCAGTCTTGATGCCTGTGAATGAAGAAACATGATAGCCTGTGAGACATACTTATAAATACCATAAAGTAAAAATCCCACAAAAAACTTGACCTAGAATTTTCTCGATTTTGTTCTGCCCAAATTTAATCACTTAACAAACAAATGCAACTGAGACTTCTCAAAACACTATCCTGGCTCCATAAGTGGTGTCTCAACCCCAGTCCAGAGCAATTTTAGAATGTTATTTGAAAGATGATTATATTGAAAAATTCCACTATAAGAATTTATTTGTGTATTGAAAAAGGTTTTAATTGTGCACTTGGACTCAATAATTTAATTTTTTTTGAAATTTGACAAATTGTTTTTAAACTTGAATCAATATAAAGGAAAATATTAATCATTTTACTCTGAAATAATTTTTTGTGTGAGATGTTTGAAGACTTTTTGAACATTGTTAGACATTCACATTACAAATTAAAACCGTTCCCATTTAATAAGGCTGTATTTAAACATTTAAATTCCCTCCTTGTTGTCAGAGAAAAAACTAACAATTCTTCATTATAACTCTAACCAAAAATGTTAATCATCTTGATACTACTAACAAAATATAAAGTATTGATACTGAATAATACTAATAACACTCACTTACAATATTGTAACATGAATCACGCAGTCCGTATAACAACCAGTCAAATTTTGGAAAGGTGGAACATTCTAATCGACAAAAGATGGACTCGAACCATTCTGTAAATCATTGGCTTATATGCAGATCTCTATAATCAGTCTTCCGCAGATGAAAGAGCTAAAATAAATGAAGCCTTGTTGCTCCGTTAACAGAATGGAGACAAGCACAAAAACTTTGAATTCCACAAGTTTTAGCAAACTTAATTCCATGGATTATTTAAAGAAATTTGTTTATCACTCTGGGAACCAGTGAATCAGACTTGGTTTATATAACTGAGGTGACAAAACAAGATGATTAAAAATGAATTGCCGACATATGCAAATCAACTGTGGAGAATGCAATAGAAAAATTAAGGTTAGATTTAAGGAAGACACTGATGTTACTTTAGGAGACAATTTTCCAGTTTATTTCATACCCATTATTTTTTTCCTTTTAACATTATATGTATATATGTACTTTCATTTGGAACCATATATAATATTCTAGAAGATAAAATAAAGCTATATAAAAATAAAACTTGATCCCATTAAAACAAGCCTAAACATTGAAGACAATGAAAGAAGAAATACAAAGGAAATAGATAAATCTATCAAAGGAATTCAACAACAGAAGCACAAAATGAAAGGAAAGTCAGAAATAATAATCATAATTTTAAAATGAATAATAAATTCTATATAATAGACAAGTATAAATAAACCAAATACTTCAAGGGAAATATGCCCAAAATACTAAAAAGAAAATGGAATCCAGATCAAAGGAAGAAATAATGGATGATGCACAAACCTTATAGATATGGTCAAAACTCAAACACAAACACTTCAACCCAAGTGAACTATTCCGCTCAAGGGGCGAGACCAAAGACAGCCTGTGAAAACTGCGGGTATACAAATCATTTTACAAATGAGTGTAGAAAACCTAGAATCTGCACGGTTTGTAAGAAAATAGGACATTTAACAAAGAATTGCTGGTTTAAAACACAAGAAGGAAATAAAGAAATAGTTGAATTAAGTAGTAACTGCTCAACATCAAATAAGTCTTCAAATCAATGACAATTTATCCCTACACAGAATACCACAAGAAAGTCTCTTCAAGAAGATAAATTAAGAGTAGAAGAATTAGCAAAAAGGAGAAGTGAAGGTTCATCCGCACTATCCATATTGCAGAGTTAAGAAGTTGTATTTTCTAAACCTGTCAAGAGAAAACGATTGTGTTTATTGCAATAAGAATAGTGTTAGGTATTTTCAGACATGTATACTCTCCCGCTGAAATTTATTTCGTTCATAAATCATCGTCGATGTTAATGTAATTTAGAAACAGGCATATGTTTTACATGCGCTGCCAATAATTCCTGTCAGCTTAAGGCAGGTCATTTTCGGGATGGTTAAGCCGTTTAATCCGAGAAATAATGAAGGATTATTCTCTTAAGTTTCTACCTTTAATGGGTCATTGTTTGGTCACCTAGAGTTTCAGAAATCTTACACTCCTCTCAGATGGGTTTAGTTAGTGAACTAAGCCATTTCTATACGAAACAAGCTTGAGCACAGCCGATCATGGAAAACTCTCTAAGACGAGTTCTGCCTGGAGCATCCCGAGAAATAGCTTGGAACGTTTACAAGTACTTCATCGCGGAAAAAAAAAGAACTACGGTTCCTTACATGACGTTTCAAAAGCAGCTTTATGTGCTACTGAAGCAACGAAGCTAAGTAAATTGACTATTAATTGTATCGTTAAAGAAGCTGAAGAGACGGAAGAATATGAAACTCCTGTTTTCCCACAGAAAAAACGCTCAAGATCAAAACCGGTGACAAACTTTGATAAGTGTGCTTTACGAAGGACAGTGCTAAATTTCTACCTCAGAGAGGAAATTCCCATACTCGAAAAAAATTTGTTTTGCATTTAAAGAAAATATAGATTCAGTGGATAAATCATTGGAAAATATTAAAACAAATTGGGTTTAGATACGGAAAGGTTGGAAGAAATTTTCTCATGGAACGAACAGAAGTGCTACAAGGAATCATTACGGAGATACGGAAAGGTGAATGGAAGAAATTTTCTCATGGAACGAACAGATGTGGTCAGTGCTCGGACGAAATTTCTACGGGCAATGAAAAAAGTTCGAGAGGATGGATATAAATCCGTGATTTATGTCGATGAAACTTGGGTGAATCAAAATTATACCAAACTATATCACAATTATATGACTTCGATAACAGCAAAGGAACAGTAATAAAAAAAAAACTATAATAGATGACGTAACTCGAGAACATTGCTCAGTACAGCATCCAATTAAACAAAACTGAAAATGAAAGCGCATCTAATCGAAATATAGGTTTCCAAATTTCTTGCATTTATCATCTTCATATATTGAATTTTTTTTTTATCTAAATTTTAAGTGGGACAACAAAAGTTCATTCAGAACTTTCTATTATAGTACACGTGCTTGATAACAGGCGCAAACAATGAGGGCTTGAAGTCCGAAGGTTAATCCAGGATTTACAAAGTCAATTTAAGACGAGATTAGGTATTCCCAAAGGTAATCGGCTTCTCTTGACAGATGTAGGATTGAAAGGACATCGAAGAAGAGGCAACACCGCACTGTCTCTGTCAGAGGGGCAAAGTCTCTTCCTAAAATGGTCGTACTTTTTTTTTTATAACATTAGAAGAAGCATTTTTCTCTGTAACTGGTCAAACATCTGAATTAAGCAAAGAAGAATAAAACAGATTTTCCAGAAAAACAAAGATAGATTAATTCAAGTATTAGAAAAACAGAGAGATGTAATACAATAAGATAAATTAGGTAGAACAAATGTCCTAAGACATAAATTATGTAATGATAAAATTGTTTTATTAACAAAAATACATTCCTAATTACAAATTACCAATAAGCCAAAGACCCATAGTTGATAATTTGATAGAAGAAATGAAGAAAGATGGGGTAGTCATTTTCTAAATCTCCATATAATTCTCCATTCCTACTTGTTCCAAAGAAAGATGGAAATTGGAGACTTGTGATAGATTATAGAAAGTTAAATTCCAACACCATCCCCGATAGAATGCCAATGCCAGTGATTCAAGATATGTTAGCTCAATTAGGAGGTGCAAGGATATTTTCATCTTTAGATTTACTTAGTGGATACTGGCAAGTACCTTTAGACAAGAGTCGAAACCATTTCAAGCCTTCAGCACACACAAGGAACACTTGCAATTTGAAGTCATGCCATTTGGACTCACTGGCTCAAACGTTTGTTAGATTAATGCTTCAAATATTAGGGATATAGACAATGTTGCAGTTTACTTAGATGATGTTATCATTTTTAAAAGATTTAGAAAGTCATCTCAAAACATTAGAAAAGTTATGGAAAGATTAAGAAGAGCAGGATTAAAAATCAAATTAAAGAAATGTCAATTCAAATGAAATCTTTGGAATATTTAGGACATGTAATTAGTGAAGATGGTAGATGATGCAGGCAAGATAAACCAATAGTTGAATATCCAGCTCCTACCAATTTGAAAGCATTGAGAAGATTCCTAGGAATGGTAGGCAATAGACCCATTAAGGGTTTTGCTATAAACCATTAACAGAATTAACAAAGAAAGATGTCAAATATGAATGGAATAAAGAACAAGAACAGCTTTCCAAACTAAAGAGTAAAATGACCAGAAATCCCCGTACTATAGTGCGACCATTTTAAAGAGACTTTTCCTCACTGACAGAGACAGTTCGTTGTGCCACTTCTTCGACGTTCTTTTAATTCTAAACCTGAAAGATGATTGTTTTATTGCAATAAGAATTGTGTTAGGTATTTTCGGACATATATACTCCCGCTGAAATTTATTTCGTTCATAAATCATCGTCGATGTTAATGTAAAGAAACGTGCCATGTTTTTCAAGAATAATTCCTGTCAGCTCAAGCAAGTCATTTTCGGGATGGTTAAGCCGTTTAATCCGAGAAATAATGAAGGATTATTCTCTTAAAGACGAGTTTGCTTAGTGGATCCTGAGAAGTAGCTTGGAACGTTTACAAGTACTTCATCACGGAAAAAAGAACAACGGTCCCTTACACGACGTTTCAAAAGCAGCTTAACGTCTACTGGAGCAACGAAGCTAAGTAAATCGACTATTCATTGTATTGTTAAAGAAGCTGAATAGACGGAAGAATATGAAATTCCTGTTTTCCCACAGAAAACACGCTTAAGTTCAAAACCGGTGACAAACTTAGATGACTTTGATAAGTAATGCTTTACAAACAGTGCTAAATTTCTACCTCAGAGGAAATTCCCCACTCGAAAAAATTTTGTTTGCATTTAAAGAAAATATAGATTCAGTGGATGCAAGGAATCATTTTATTAAAACTAATTGGTTTAGAAAGTGAATGGAAGAAATTTTCTCATGGAACGAACAGATGTGGTCAGTCTTGGAAAATTTCTACGGACAATGAAAAAGTTCGAGGGATGGATATAAATCAAATTTATGTCGATGAAACTGGCGACTCAAAATGATACCAAACTACATCACAATTATATGATTTCGATAACAGCAAAGGAACAGTAATAAAAAACTATAATAGATGACGTAACTCAAAACATTGCTCAGTACAGCATCCAAATAAACGAAACTGAAAAATGAAAGCGCATCTAATCGAAATATAGGTTCAATTTTCTTGCATTTACCATTTTCATATATTGAAAATTTTTTTATCTAAAATTTAAATTAGGACAACAAAAGTTCATTCACAACTTTCTAATATAGTACACGTGCTTGATAACAGGCGCAAACAAAGAGCTTGAAGTCCGAAGGTTAATCCAGGGATTTACAAAGTCAATTTAAGACGAGATTAGGTATTCCCAAAGGTAATCGGCTTCTCTTGACAGATGTAGGATTGAAAGGACATCGAAAAAGAGGCAACACCGCACTGTCTCTGTCAGAGGGGCAAAGTCTCTTCCTAAAATGGTCGTACTATAGTCTACCCAGATTTCTCCAAAGACTTTTACTTAGCCTGTGATGCCTCAAGTACCGGGCTAGGGGCTGTATTATTACAAAAGGACAAAACAAGAATGAGAGCAGTATATTATGCCAGTAGAGTTTTGAATGCTGCAGAGAGAAATTATAGCACAATAGAAAGAGAATGTTTAGCATTATACTGGGGTCTAAGGAAATTTAGACACATAATTTTAGGACATAAAGTCAATGTACTTACTGATCACAAACCAATTTGTGATTTGTTTAAGAAGAGAACTTTTACAAATAACATGAAGTTCAATAGATGGTTCATTAGTGTACTAGAATTTGCACCAGAATTCAGATATATCCCAGGAAAATTTAATATACTAGCGGATGCATTATCCAGAGCCCAAGAAGAAACAGAGAAATGTATTACCACTAATACTTTTCGTTTTAGCTGTCAGGTGGTAGATTTAGATTTGGAAAGAGTACAAATACAACAAGGAATGGATACAGAAATCAGGCATATAATGTTGAAGGTAATAATGGTTTTGGAAATAGTAAAGTGTATCATGGTAATTTAAAAAAGGGTGGTAATGTGGTATATGATCCCGAGAAACTGAGGTCAAGAGTTTATTATTGTAATAAGAAGGGACATGTGAAAAGTATGTGTTATGCCTATAAGAAATCTTTGAAGACTACGGGAAAACAGTAATGAGTACTGACAGGAAGGAATTCAATCCTGTGTCCTCCACCAGCACTGGAAAATGGCTATCCGGTCCTTCAGGTTTTGAGAGGTATTTATCTTTGGGTAGAATCTCTGCTGTAAATGGTTTGGATGTAAGGAAGGTCAGAATTTTGAGGGATACTGGCTCAGCTCAGTCATTAATCCTGCGGGAGGCGTTGCCGAGTGATTTTAGGGGAGGAAATGGAGAATATGTATTGTTATCAGGACTCCCCGATTCGGTAAAATCATACCCGATTGGTCTGTTTCATTTATCTTGTCCTTCCTTTTCAGGAGAATTGAAATTAGCTAACATTGAAAAATTTCCTGTGAAGGAAGTGGATATTGTAATATGGAATGATGTGGCCTTTACTAATATAACCTGTCCCTTTTTGGTAAGCCCCGATCATGAAATAGCTGTAGTTACTCGTTCTAAGTCTTGTAGTGTTGACGCTGCAGAGTCAACAGTAGATGTAGATCTGAGTAGCTTAGAGAGTAGTGATAGTGTAGTAGCAGATAATAATGTTATGTCTAAGCTTAAACCCAACTGGAATAGAGAAGAGCTCATTAGGGCCCAAAAACAGGATTATAGTGACCTCCTAAGTGATACAGGTGAGAGTTTGGATTTAACTTCTCCTAAGTATCGAATAATTAATCAAATATTATATAGGTTGAGTAGGCCTATGAGTATGGATAATATTAATTATAATGTAACAAAGCAAATAATGGTGCCTATTGGTTACAGGAAGGAGTTGATGTCTTTGGCTCACGAGAACGTGTTGGCTGGTCATTTTGGTGTTCGAAAGACAGCCAGCAAATTGCTGGAGAGTTACTTCTGGCCAAAATTGAAGGCGGACGTTAAGAAATTTGTGGGTAGTTGCTACGTCTGTCAGAAAGTTGGTAAGCCAAGTCAGCCCATTCCTAAGGCACCTTTATGCTCCATTCCTGTTGTGTCTGAACCTTTTAAAGAGGTGATTATTGACGTGGTCGGACCCTTACCTAGGTCCCGTGGTGTGAATGAATACATTTTTACTATCATGGACAAGATGTCACGGTATCCGGAAGCCATTCCACTTAGGTCTATTAAGAGTCCAAAAATTGTTGAAGAATTAGTAAAATTTTTCACTAGATTTGGGATGCCGAAAGTTGTCCAGTCGGATTGTGGCACTAATTTTCTTAGTAAATTTTTTCAGGAAAAAATGATGGAATTGAATATCAAACACGTAACTTCCTCTCCATATCATCCAGAGAGTCAGGGGGCTCTAGAGAGGTTTCATCAGACTATGAAATCAATGATCCGCAAATACTGCTTGGAACATGGGTCTGAATGGGATAAAGAATTACCCTTCTTATTTGCTTTCAAGTCAGCTCCAAGTCAGTCTCTGGGTTTGTCCCTGTTCAACTTGGTGTTCGGTCATTGTGTTCGTGGTCCGTTGGATGTTGTGAGGGAATCGTGGGAAGGTGACGTTCCAGAGATGAATTTATTAGATTACGTGTCGAATTTAGGTGAAAAATTGGGTAAGGCCTGGAAGTTTGCTTGTAATAATTTGTTGTGTAGCCAAAGAAGGATGAAGTACTTCTTTGACCGGAGAACTAAAGTACGTAGTTTTACCGAGGGTGATAGGGTGTTAGTTTTGTTGCCCTTACCCAGTAACCCGTTAAAAGCTGCTTTTTCAGGCCCTTGGAAAATTTTAAAGAAAATTAACGAAGTAAATTATTTGGTTGAGACTCCTGAAAGACGTAAACCGTTCCAACTGTGCCATATTATGCTTAAATAAAGAGTATAAAGATAGGGATGAGGTAATTCCTGTGGCCACAGTTGAGAATATTAAGGGGGAATATGATAATAATAATAATAATAATAATAATAATAATAATAATAATAATAATAATAATAATAATAATAATAATAATAATTCTTTTCCAGAGGATAATGACGATAAATATGTTGATGGTGGGAACTGGCCGTCAGGCAATGAAAGGTTGTTAGAAAATTTTGACGTGTCAGTGGTTCATTTATGTCGGAATAAACAAAGGTCTTTAAAACAGTTGGTTTTTGAATTCAAACAATTATTTTCAGGTGTTCCAGGTCGAACCACTGCACTGGAACATGATGTTGATGCTGGTGATGCCACTCCTGTAAAACAATCCCCTTATCGGTTAAATCCATTTAAGAGTGAGGTAGTCTCAAAGGAAGTAGAATATGTGTTAAAACACGGGCTTATTGAGCCCAGTAAGAGTCCTTGGTCGTCACCGGTAGTATTAGTAAAGAAACCTGATGGGGATTATAGAATGTGTTTTGATTACAGGAAGGTAAATGATGTAACTAAAACAGATTGTTATCCCTTACCTCGAATAGAGGATTGCATTGATCGCATAGGTAAGGCTAAATTTATAAGTAAGTTTGACCTGTTGAAAGGGTATTGGCAGGTTCCATTGTCGAAGCGGGCAAGGGCCCTGTCAGCTTTTGTAACCCCACAAGGTTTATTCCAGTGTAAGGTGATGCCTTTCGGTATGAAAAATGCTGCAGCGACCTTTCAAAGGTTAATGAATACATTGGTATATGGTTTGGAAGGGTGTGTCGTGTATATAGACGACATTATTTATAGTGATGACTGGGAAACACACTTAAAGCGGATTAGGGCATTGTTCAAAGTCTAAAGAAGGCAGGTTTGGTAATTAATTTTAAAAAAAGTGAATTCGCACAGGCGAAGGTGGTATATTTGGGACACGAAGTAGGAAACGGTAAGGTTGTTCCTAAACAAGCGAATATAGAATCCATTGAAAGAATTTCTATACCTTAGTGTCGGAAAGATGTCCCGAAGTTCCTGGGTTTGGTCGGTTATTACCGTAGGTTTGTAAAGAATTTCTCGGACATCGCCGAAGTTTTGACTAATCTTTTAAAGAAGGTAATTTTTGTGTGGTCAAGTGAAGCTCAAAGAGCTTTTGATAACTTGAAGAAAGTGTTAATTAGTTTCCCGGTGTTGAGGGCTCCCGATTTTACTAAACAGTTTTCCTTGTCAACTGACGCTAGTGATGTTGGTGTGGGAGCGGTATTGTTGCAATATGATAAGAGAGTTTCCCACCCGGTCGCTTTCTTTTCTAAGGAGCTTACTCCCGCTCAACGTAGATATTCTACGGTAGAAAAAGAAACGTTAGCTTTAATATTGGCAATTAATGATTTTTCGGTATATTTATCTTCTACAGGAACCCCAATTAAGGTATATACCGATCATAATCCTTTAACCTTCATCAACAGGTATAAGAATAAAGACCAACGTTTAATGCGTTGGAGTTTATTGTTGCAAGAGTGGAACCTGGAGTTCAAGCATATTCCAGGCAAAGACAATGTCGTGGCTGATGTCCTCTCTCGCAGCGTTGAATAAGGAATGTTGCAGCGGGCTATGCATCTATTAAGGTAGTACCTGTATCGTTCCTTTTGATGTATGTGTGCTGTTGTTGCGAGTAATAGGGTTTGTATGAAAATTTTATGTTTAATGTTTTAATTAATGCTTGTTTACTGTGCGGAATTTATATGCATAGGTTAAAACCGATCAAGTATCGACATGAGAAAAGGTTATGTTCACGAGAAGGGTGAAAAGTGGTGAGGTGTTATTTGGTACTGGTTTACATATATAATGGTCAATTATTGGTAAGATTTTATTAATAAGGTGGTGTTAAGGTTAGCAAAGGATGTTTAACAAGGTGATACCTAGGTTTGGCAGGATATGAAGTGTTTAACATATAAGGTGTTTAGTAATTAAGGTATATTTAATCAGGTTTTGGGTACCATAAGGTTTAGTTAAGAGTTTAGGCAGGCACTAATTGCGATGATTTTCAGGCAAAAAATTACGCTTTGTCGGTTTTGCGTGTGGTTATTTGCGCAGGGAAGATCTGTGTAATGCTTCTCTGTATCGATGGGTTCGGTGTGTGTACTGTTTAATGTTATAACACAGATGGTGTACATTGAAATGGACAGAGTTTATTGCATCTGCCAGACATTTAGTGTTAATATGTGAAGTGAATCACTGAAATGGGACAGTGTTTTGGTGGAAAAGTTTTTGCCTGTGGACAAAGTATATGAATCGTTAAAATTGTAAAGTGTCAAACTCTTAACTTTGTTGCATAGCTATGTGACGCTCCGAGGTGTGGGGTGTTTTGTGGGTATCTGATTGAAACCTGCTTTGTATATTATTAAGATTAAGGATAATAATGACATAAGCGTTGAAAGTGTGGTAATTATTTGGGATAATGGTTAGGATGATACTAACCATTAAGATTGTTGAATTAATGCCATTGGAACTCTGTGAACTGCCAATCTTGACACTTGCCACCCCGCCCCCTTTTTCTTTCAGTGTGTTAAGATTATAGTTGGTACCAGGTTGATAATTCCTTTTTGTGAGTTATATCAGGTGTGGTTCAAAACTGTTTAATTTTATTTTGACATTGTTTTTTTTTTTTTGTATTTTGGAGATTTAACGTAAAAAAATATTTTTTTGTGTAAGGTGGGGTGGTGTCAGTATCCACTGTACTGTAATTTCATTAATATAGCTTATTAGTTTAAGTGGATGTTTTTGTAAAGTGTTATTTTGATTAATTTTTAGTTCCTCCTCTTAGTTACTCCTCACCGCCATCTATTGTCTGGTTTTTTGTTTACTAATGTTTGTATTTTCTTCCAAGCCTGTTTGTGTGTCCATAACGAGTCCAGTGGGCTTTCCAGAGGTGTTGTCTGGGACTGGGAGTCTTGGCCTGGTGAGAGGAGTGATATCTTGGAATGCCTTGAGAATATTTAGAATTTTTGGATTAATGGAAGATTTCGGATCCTTGTATTCATATGCCCTTCTGCTGTTCTTGCTGTACTTCAGCTTATACTGCTTAAGCCCTCGGCCTCGTAATAGCCTGGGGGTACTCTCTGTGAGCAGGTAAAACCCATAATAACCATTTTTGTTGAAACATCGTGGTCACTATTCCCTCTGCTGTAGCCCTGTGGACCTTGATCAAGTTTGATCCTGCAGTGGACTTTTGAAATCAAAATATCTGATCACGGCTTCATGTATATCTCCAGACGTGGAGATTAGTGCACTCATATAAGAGGAGATTGTTTTTTTTTTTTAGTGTATTTTGTTAGGTTATTCTGTCTTTCCTGATAATCTTCTTTCTGGACCCTCTCTCCTTTTGGTTTGAAAGTGTTGTATTCTGTCCTAATTAGTGTGATTGATTTGGTTATAATTTAAGGGTGTTTTGGTTTTTCATATATTTGTTAATTTTTGAGGTCTGGGTAATCATTTCTGTATTTTAATTGTAATAAAAATATAGTTTTTTTGCCATCTTTCAAAAACCCCCTTGATTTGACTCTCCGACACTTGGAAAATTATCTTGTCTATAGTACCTTCTCACATTTTAGTGACAGTGGTATTTTTATAAGGTGAATAAAGGTTTGAAATACTATTAGTTGTTGTGGCTGCGTTGCGCCACTGCATGGCTCTGACAACAGGGACCTATGAGGTCATTCCACACTGAAATGGAAACAGAGTAAAGAGTCTTAAAGGTGTAACAGGAAGAAAATCGCACAGTTGCACTATGAAACAATTGTTAGTAGAGGGCGAAAAGCAAGATGGAAGAAAGGGTATGAACAAAGGAACAGTAAAAGGAATGAAATGGGTTGCAGCAATGGGCCAATGGAGGTGCACTGACGGCACTACCCCCTACATGGATTTTTAAGACTTGCTCTTAAGGTTGGAATTCTTTTGTTGACCTCTGCCATACTCCATCCAGTTTCTTCCATACACAAATACCAGCTGCCCAGTCATTTTCATGGGAAATGGAAAAATGACTCCTGTAGCTTCCCAAGAAGCCTGGCATGTACAATTGCAAGATGCTGATAGGGCCCTGTGCCAGAGCTTGGTTCATGAGATTAATTAATTAATAAGATAGTTTAACCAGGCCATTGAGCTGACTTTCAGCTCTCATAGGGCTGGCCCCAAGGATTACGATGAAATATCAGGTCTAGGCCATAGGCCTAGAACTGGTACCAAATAGGTCATTTGCATGATGATGAATAAATGAAAATGAAGTTTAAAAGAAAAAACTGTATAACGAATACGCTTTTACAGTGAAACACATGCGTGCAATAAATACATTTGCTCGTTTCCATACATACCAAAAAAATTAAAGATTAAAAAGAATAAAATAAAATTTCATAAAAATTCAAAATTAAAATTTAAAATAAATTACATATTTTTTTTTATTTCATGAAACGCCCTACAGACTTCTGTATTTGCATTATTTACTTGGTTTTATATTTTGTCTACTAAGTTTCACTTCTTCATGTAGGTTAAAATTGGGATGACTGAAAATGTACAAGATTCCAACAAAATTTCCCACATCGATTTATTTCCAAAGGTTGATACTCGCTGTTGGTTATATTTTGGACAGTCACACAACACATGTTTGACTGTTATCAACACTTTGCATTTTGGGCATTCAGGAGGAGGGTCATGTGGACTGTTCATCAAGTGTCCATGTGTCAAACGAGTATGGCCTATTCGCAGACGCGTCAGCATTACTTGTGTGTGTGTCTCTCTCTCTCTATCTCTCTCTCTGACGTGATGAGCTCCGTTTCCCAACACTGGGTTTTGTTTCAATTTATTATTTATAGGTGCCCCGTTCCATATATTTTGCTATTTATTTACAATGATTGTTTTTATATCTTATGTAATCACTAATTGGGATTTTTACATTTGCCCTTGCTATGTGGACTGCTTCTTTAGCTGCTTTATCAGCTTCATTTCCCTTAATCCCTACATGGGCAATAATCCAACATATTTCAATATTTTTTTCAATTCATTATTGTACAATTTGTGGGGTTCATATTTAATTTCCTGTACAATATTATTTTTTGAGTAGTAGCCTTGAAAGGCTTCTATAGCGCTTCTTCGAGTCTCTAAAAATAACAAAATGATTAAATGATATTTGCTTTATAATTCTGATGGCTACTGCGACTGCACACAACTCTGCTGTGAAGACTGAGGCATTATTAGGCAAAGATAACTGATATGACTTGTTCTGGGATATAGCTGCATATCCTACTCCATGTTGTGATTTAGACCCATCTGTATAAATCGTGTATTGTGAACTTTTCTGTCTTATATGATCCATGGTTTTTAGTCTATGGTGTTCTGGGGTATATGAGGAGCCTTTTGATAAATATTCAACTGTGAGCAAGTCCTTACTTTATTCATGATCCAGTGGGGTGGTAACTTCACTGTTGAACATATCCCTTAGATCAAATAAAATTTTGGTTGGTGAATCACTTGTCTTGATTCTTAACGCACTTTTCATTGTTATGCCCCTCGAAGCAGGTTCCTTCACGTGGTGAGGGTAAGGCCCTATTTTCTTCTTCCTTCACGAAGAATAAGAGTCAGCCCTGACGGATCACCTACAAACTTTAAGATTTAAATGGCGTGGATATTTTCACTTTTTGTACAAATTTCACTGGACCTGGTAGAATAGGAGAAAAGGTATCATAGCTGGGATTGGGTTTATATCCGAGGCTAAATAGTGAGGCTGTGGCAGGACCATCAGCACTTACGATAATGTTGGGACCTGAGTTTTCAGAGCGGAACTATTCTACGAGGACTGGACCACGGATTCCCAGGGGTCTAGTTCTGGGAATAGGACTCTTGGCATTCTGTCCGGTTTGCCCATAATGTAATTAGGGTGGGGATGATTGTATTCTAGTAATGCTCTCAGTCCTATCAAGCGGGTTTGGCTTACACTTGAGCCACTCTAATCATGTTATGCCATCCCCTTTGGGAGTAGGGTAGGGATGCGGACATTTGGGAGGTCGGTTCTCACTTGTGCCATTGTGGAGGAATATTTCATGAAAGGCTGATGATATCTTTTAAGGTTTTCAGGTTTATTTTTATTTTATTTTTTATTTATTTTTTTATTTTTCTTTCCTTCAACACTCTATGATAGAAGTAGTGTCAAAGATTTAGTAAACCTGGACCTCTGATGGCATTGTTCCGGCACTGATGACGACCGCTGCTCCAGCGCCAGGGCAAATCGCGTGGAAATGGACAATTTTCAGGATAATCCGATAATCCAAACCAGGTGGTATTAAAACCTTAATACCTATAGAACTCCACAAAAAGAGTAAATACCGACATATTTGCAACGACACTTCGACTCTCTCTTTGGGAGTGGAAGTTGAATCAAGGTTTCTAACCTTGGAAAGCTGACAAATGTTTCAGCCACAAAACTAGAAAATTTTTATTGAATAGACATCCAACGACAGACATGTCATTAAGACAATAAAAGGAAAAACTTGGCCTAATAGAAGCCGCAACAAAAAGTCAGTCCAAAGGACTGTTTGTCTCTAAAAAATATGAACAGTATTAACATTAAGAGTAAAAAAACATGATATTTTATGAACAGCATTGGGGTACCATTGTACTTCCTAAAGCAATAACAGAATAGTCTGACAGAAAATGCTATTGGACTCTCTCAAAAAGATACCCAAATGTCCAAGATTGTAGAGGTATATGCTCTAACAAGTAAGAGCAACAATAGACAAACGTTAAAAATAGCAAAATAAATTCCAGAGGAGTGAAGATTTACCTCAAAAAATCAAAATAATGAGCCAAAATAGAGTTAAGACCTTATGTTCCAAAACCACTGCAATGTCAAAATTGCAGTAAGTATGGGCACACATGCAAAAAAATTGTGAAATGAACGGTATGCGCCTATTGTGGATCTACTGAACATACCACGGTGAAGTGCAGTGAACCAAGTGTGTGGTGTAGACAAAATCACCATGCAAGATCAAGAATGCATGTATTACATACAATACTGAATTGAAAATACTACAAGAACGAACAGGTATGTCAATAAAAGAAGCTAAGTTGGTATTAGAAGTGAGAGAATGCAAGATCCATCTGAAACATTCATATTCCTCAATAACAAGGAAAAAGGAAGCCAAAAGCAGAAACAGATAAGTAACAGAGCACAGAAAGTAAGTCTCAAGAAAAATTAATAATTTAGAAATAAAAAATAAAATAGAATAAAGAAACAGGTACAAATGAATAGATAATATTTATCCAATTCATTTTAAATATATCTAAATGACACACAGGAAGATGCTACTAAAGTGACAGAAGAGAATTAGAATAGACTGAAATTAAAGATAAAGGCCTTTGGAGAACACCACCCAAAGCAGAAAACCAACTATTATTAGAGAAAACATCAGTTAAATAAAGATAAAGAGATGAAAAAGGAACAAAAGCAAAAACAAGCTAAGAATATACCTTTATCTCCTAAAATAATAATACAGAACCTATGAAACCAAGTAATAAAGAACACTGAAGAAGTGAAAGAGAATCATACCATAGACAGTAATGATTATGTCAAGGGAGAAGAGATTACTCCTTCTCAGTAATTGTAAGGCAAATGAAAAGAGAAATACACATGATAATACTTGTGGATGTAATGGTTGTTTCTGTTGAATTATGCAATAACAACAAAAGCATAACAAAGATGGTTTAACAAACATTATAAGAAATTTTATATGAAATATAGAAAAGAAAACACAGATTTGAGTAACCATGAAAAAGGGTGCATGTGCATTGGTATAGTCTATTATAAGGAAAAACAGATGAATGTCGTAGATAAATTATTAGAAAAATTCAAATGATAATACAAAAAAAGAGTAAAACCTGACCGCTATAAAAATATTTTTCAATAGTTATATTATACAATGGAACGTAAATGGTCTGAGCCAGATTACACCTAGGAGAAATACAGCAGTTATTAAAAAGAATATGAACCAATGATATTATGTTTGCAACATGTCAACAAAACAATATTAACGATAGGTAAATATACCTTAGCATCTGCATCAGGAAAGAGGAAATTTAGGTACTGCTATATATGTACATAAAACATGTTATGACAAAGTACCTGTAATTTACTGATCTTACCAAACGTCGATATTAGAATACGAATAAAAACGATAATTATGTAATTCTGGTGTACAATCAACTAATAAAAATTATGACGTTGACAAAATCAAAGAATTACTTAATAATACTAAAAGACCAACGTTAATAGTAGGTAGTTTTAATGCCCATAGCAATGTAGGACTGTAATTGTTCAGAGAATCAAATAGAGCAGGAATTAAAATAGAGGAATTCATAGATTCATATGACATGTGCTGTATAAATGACGACCAGAAATCAGCACATATTTTCTAAAACACATGGAACATATTCCTCGAATTGACCTAACTCTATGTACAGCAGACATAGTAGACAGATTGGACTGGAATACGGTAGATGACTTGCATACAAGTGATCATTCCCCATATTAATTTCTTTATTACAAAATAACCCCCACCAAACATGCCTCGATATAACATTTATAAGCAGATTAGGAACAATATGAATTCCACACCAGAATATCCCACCATTTGAATATTTGAAAGATATAATGAAACCTAATAGATTTCTTGTTGATTTCATTACAAATGCTGCTGATAAAGCAATACCAAAATCAAATCTCATGCGAAACAAAACACAAAGTCCCATGGTGGTCTGAAAAACTAACAGAATTTAATAAAAATAAAACACCAAATTGGAAGGCAGCTGAATAATTTGAATAGAAAATTCAGTAAATTAAACAAAACGTTACCAATATTAGAAGGAACCTTACACAAAAACTGACTATATTATTATTAGAAATTGATACGGCTAAAACCTCTGTATAATAAAATATCTGCAAAGTTTAAAAAGTAATACAAGGAAGAATCATTTACATGGAAAAAATATGTATCAGATCTCTCTAAAAAATACTCCCATACAAAAATATGGGAAAAATTCAGGAAAATAAATGGTACCCATGTTAAACCACTAGACATGCCATAATAAAAGATGGGAAAGAATACTTGATCCTAAAGAAATTAGTAATGTAATAGGTGAAAATTTAACTTAAAAAGTAACTAACAACAAAATTTGGATGAACATTTTCCATACAAAGAAAAATAATATAGAGATTAATAACAATAGAATTTTGAAACAGTAGGAGCATATATTATAATAGAAAATTTAGTATGGAAGAGCTAGAATTTGCTCTGTTTGAACAGCAATAAATCTGCCCCTGGAGGTGACAATATTTGTTTTTGAGAGGAAATGATATGCCATTTAAATATTTGGCAAAGACATACTTGTTAGAAGTTTCTGTACTTATGGCTTAGAAATTTATTTCCTGATAGATGGCGTAAAGCTATAGTATTCCAGTCCCCAAACCTGGAAAAGATCCCAATAATGTAAGCAATTACAACCAATTTCTTTAACAAGTTGTTTGTACAAGTACTAGAAGGAAATAGTAAATCTTCGACTAACATAGCACATCTGAGAGAAAATAAAATTTTAACTCCCACTCCAGTTCGGGTCTGAGTGTAACAGATCTACATTAGATTCTCTCTGTAACTTAGAAGACCATATATATGCCGAGTTTTGAACGAAAACAAATTACTGTAGCTGTCTTTTTGACATTGAAAAAGCATACGACTTCATGGAGGTATACTATATTAAAAAGCTTTACAAAACAACAACATATGTGGACATTTTACCTAGGTTTATACAAAACTTTTGACAAATGCAGTTTTCAGGTGAGAATTGATGATATTTCTATCTAGAACATTTCCTCTGAAAATGGTGTTCCACAGGAAGCGTCCTTAGTGGCACACTGTTACGTTAGCAATTAATGATATCAGTAAAAATCTACCTATGGTATTAAGTAACCTGTATATGGATAGTTTTGCCATATATTATTAGCCTCTCGAATAAAACATACAGAACAGATCATTAATAAAAAGCATAGTAAGAAAATATAGATGAATGGGCTTTATCTGCAGGCTTTAAATTTTCATAGATAAAACCAAGCAATCATGTTTTATAAAAACAAAAAATGGAAAAAAGGAGAAGAAATAGACTTAAAATCAGAAACCATAGTATACCAATTGGCCAAACAGCAAAATTTTTAGGATTAGTATTTGATACTCACCTGAACTGGAAAGCCCACATAACATACATGAAATCAAAATGTAAAAGAGCATTAAACCTAATTAAAAAACTGTCGAACACTACTTGGGGAGCCGATAGACATACCCTTACTTTATTGTATAAAGCAACAGTACTGTCTATTGTTGATTATGGAAGTGAAATATATGGCTCGGCATCAGACGCAACGCTGAAAGCAGTGAGCCCAATTCATGAGGTCTTAGGAGGAATATGTTCAGGAACTTTTCGATCATCACCAACATCATCTTTAAGTTGAATATGGTAGACTACCTCTGTCTACTCCATAGAGAGCTAGTAACGATGAAGAGTGCTCTGAGTTCAGACAAGTGATTCTCAACCAAAAATTATTTGGATTAAGAGACATGTTTATAAACAATCATCACCTTCTTTCCCAATTAGGGCTAGAATTGTTTGAGTCGCTAAATATGTATATACAATTACCTGTTATGTTAAAATTGCCTCACTCCTTGGACAATGTATAAAGTGAGAGAATTTGTACACACTTGAAATATTTATCAAAAAAATCATTCATACTCCAGAATACCAAAGACAACATGCAGTAGAGCATATAATCCGAAAAGGTCCACATTACGCAATATACACTGGCGGATCTAAATCCCTGTCTGGATGGGATAGTATGCTAGGGTATCCCAAAACAAAACGTATCAGTTCTCTTTTACAGACAAACCTCTGTATTTACAGCTGAGTTATAATGCAATAGTATTGGCCATAAAATAATTAGAGAAGTCTCATATAATAATTTTGTAATTTATAGCGACTCCAGAAGTGCTATAGAAGCTATTCAAAGCTATAATCCCAAAAATAATATTGTACAACATGTAAAGTTCTCATTCCATAAATTGTATAATAAGGGAAAAAATATTGAAATATGTTGGATCCTGCCATGAGGATAAGGGAAATGAAAGAGAGCTGATAAACAGCTAAAGAAGCAGTCATGACAAGAACAAATGTAGACATCCCTATCGAGTGACTATACAAAGATATATAAAAACAGTCATTGTAAAAAAATGGCCAAAATATATGGAACGAAGAACCTGAAAATAATAAATTAAAACAGATAAAATCCAGTGTTGGAAAATGGAATTCGTCATATCAAAGAGAGAGACAAGCACAAGTGATTCTGACACGTCTTCGAATAGGCCATACTCATTTGACACATGGACACTTAATGAACAGTCCATGTGGCCCTCTTCCCAAATGCCCAGATTGCAATGTGCTGATAACAGCTAAGCATATAATGTGTGAATGTCCAAAATATAACCTGCAGCGATTATCAAATTTTGAAATAGACCCGATGAAGAAATTTTGTCAAGAATCTTCAACAATTCTCAATAACACCCATTTTGTATTCATGAAGCTGCAAATTAATTGGAAAAATATAAGAAAAAACAATCCAATCAGTATAACGAATTTTAAAACAAGTATTTTTATGATTTTACTTAATTTATTTTAAATTTTAATATACCTTTTAGTGAGTATGTATGGAAGCATGAGTTTAAATGTATTTATTGTGTGTTTGTTTAAAATAGAAAGTGTATGCCCATGCAGCTTTTAATTTCATTTCATTTGTTTGCTCATCATTGACAAGTGACCTATTAGGCCCCAGTGCTGGAGCTGCCTAGACTTGTCATTCCATCCACAATCCTTCGGGCCAGCCCTGCATGAGGCTGATGGTCAGCTCAGTGAATCTGAATTAAACTATTAATAATAATAATAATTTTCATTGTTATGAGCTCTCTATGGAAGGAACAGTGGCAGTTCGCTACATCGGCTTGTACTCAGGGAGACTGGTGAGGATCTAAATGCTCCTGCATGGCCTTTTAGTCCTTCATTGTGAATTGGATCCCTAATATTTTCAGTGCTGCTTCTGGCCAGCTGGACCATGTATTTCACTTCCGTAGTCAATGATTATTCAACATATTTGCTTTATACAGTATGGTAGAGTATGTCTATCAGCTCCCCAATTTGTGTGTGATAGTTTTTAATTAAGACTTAGCGCCCTTTTGCATTCTGATTTATAAGTTATATATGAACTCCAATTCAGAGTGTGCATCAAATATTAATCGTAAAAACTTTGCAGTTTGGCTAATTGAGTATATTATGGTTTTTCAGTTTTCAATTCTATTCTTCACCTTTCCAATCTTTATTTCCATAAAACATGACAGCTTCTTTTATGGAAAATCTAAAACCTACAGATGAAGATCCATCATCTATTTTTAATACAGACTGTTATCATTCATTCTGCATGCTTTATGCGTGATGCTGTATAATATATGGCAAAATCATCCATATACAGGATGCTAATTCAACGATAACATCTTGCTGATATCATTAGTACTAATGTAAATAGGTACACTAAGGACACTCTGTGGAACTCCATTTTCAAATTGAAAGCTGTCTTGGAATAAACATTATCTATTCTCACCTGGAAAGTGTGATCGATCATAAGTTTATAATAACTTAGGAAGATGACTCTTATTATGTTATTATTACTCTGTCATTTTTAATGTTGCATACATCATATAATGTTATGCTAACACAGATATCAACAAAGACAGCTACTGCTTTCTTTCAAATCACTCTATGTGTGATCTTCAAATTAGATAGAGAATTTAATGTAGATCATTCGTTAATGACCAAACTGAAAGGAGTTAAATTTTATTTCTGCTACGACCTGTGTCTGCCGATTGAAATATCCATTTTAGCACATATTTCTAGGTATAAGTATTGCTAAAAATACCCGGAGAGAAAAGCTAAACACAATGCACCAGGTTCGACCCCCAGTTCGAGCGCCAATTAATGGTGTCGGTATACACAAAGGGTGAGTGTTGCCACTGCCACAAGCCTCTGCCCTATAGAGATCTCCAATCTCAAAATCCCGAAAAATGAGGAGCCGTCACATACCCCACCTTCTTCTCCCAGCCAACCCAACACCTCAGCCGCCATCTTATCAACATTTCCAACTTAGCAGCTTCAAAACATCTCCGTGTTTTCTTGGTACTTGTGCAGTGATTTTGATCTGCATCATGTCATCCCCTCCCAGAGTTTGCACTCCACACCTAAGTTGAGTACCATCTCCTTTTGGTTTTTTCTTACAGAGGCATCTTATTTGACCTATAATTTATTGTTTACCAGGTAAATAACATGACGCCGCTGATCGCGGCGCCTCTCACCTCAGCCATGCTGGACCCTCAGTCTTCGCATGGTTTTAGCAGGAAGTTACTGCTAGTTTTTTCTATATAATTTTATATATATACACTCCTTTCATTGGAGTTTTATTATTTGATCACCTTTTCGCTGGTAGGGGGTTGGGAGCCCGTATCATGATTGAGCTTGGCTAGAGTCGGAGGTTTTTTCCTCCTCCCTCCTTTCCGGTCATAAATTCCCTTTTTTCTCTGGTCCCCTTCCTCTGCCAGTAGGTACATTTCCGTATTGGTACTGTTATGCTCATGACATTTTCTGATGTGTGTACAGTGATGGATGACATGTAAATTTTGGATTAATTTTAATTGTGATTCAGCGTTAGAATTCGGCCATATTGGATATCCTTCCCATATACAGCGGGTTGTAGCCTTCTCTACATCTGAGTCTTTTCTGCATTATCCATAAATATATTCAGTGCATATATATATGTTTTTATGTTTCACACATCATCTGATTAACTTATTTTAGTACTTGAAGTCAGATTAAAGTTTTATTCGTTTGGGTATTTTCTGGCCTAGCCTGCTCGACCGTTCATGTCGGTTTGCAGTTAGGCTAGCCAGGATAAATCTTTTCACGATGCTCATGCTTCCTAGCTCTCTGACCAAAGGTCGTTTTGAGGCTTTGGAGGGAGATGTTAGGTTGAGGGAGTTCCTCATTCTCTCTTGGCCCACCTGACCATGCTGTCACGTTTTCGGAAGGTGAGGTTAGGCTAGTGAGGCCCTTCCCCCCCCTTTTTTAGCCCACCTGACCAGGCTGCGAGGTTTTTGGAAGGTGAGGTTAGAATAGTGAAGGGTCTCCTCAATTCATAGCCTCCCACCTGACCAGACTTTCAGTGTTGGAGGGTGTGGCCAGACATTGCGTGGTTTCCTCCCCCCTCCCCCGCCCCTCCTGTAGCACCTTTTCTGGCCTTCCTGTCCAAGTCAAAAAGTTTTGACTTTGGAAGATGGTCTGGGATCTAAGGTTGCACAGATCTTTTCGTGTTTATAGCCTAGTCCTTCCTTACCTATCGATTAGCATTTGGCGTGTGACCTTGACATCTCCCTACGCGAGGGACGCTGATCACTTATGATCAGCACCCCGTGGGGAGTTTCTGTCGGCTTCCAGAGGGTGTTACCCACCCTTCTGGCCACTGCTTATCGGTTCCGCCCTCTCTTCCTGCCCATTGGCAGCAGGTGTTTCGTTTGTTCGCTTCCTTCGGGTTAGCTGGAGCATCGAACACAGTCCCAGGGATGCTATCTTGACTTTCGCTATGTCCATTCTCCGCGGGTTAGTCAGATCTCTCGTTATTTATGGTACGTTACCACTCCGGTGGGTATGGTTTTGGTTGGTCAGCTTTCCACTACACATGGTTCCGCCCCACCGTTGAAGTTGAGCCAGATCTGAGAAGACTCCTCTCCGCCTCTTCCGCCGCCACCATAGGTGTGAGATAACGAGATTTCCGTGGCAATCAGGGCGGAGTATTATAACACTAGCGTATCTTACAAGTACTCTGGTTTACTTAATTAGTTGACCATTCCGTAGCATAACTTATATTTGTGTCCGCTGCCAGATTCTTTCCGGCAGTGTTTATTTATATGAATGCATGTTCCTAGGTTAAGGCATCCTGTTACCGCCGGACCTACTCCGGCGGCCCTTAACTTTATGTTACTCATGTATTGTATATTATCCTTATGCTGCCGGATTTAATTCCGGCGGGATTTGGCCCAACAATAAGCATGTTCCATCACCCATTATTAGGTTAAGGCATCCTATCTCCGCCGGACTTACTCCGGCGGGAGCCTTGGCCTTCGCGATACTCATGTATCATATTTTCCGCTTACAGATGAGAGTGGCATGCTGTCAGAGCAGGGTGCGGTGCTCAACAACCCTGGCCATGAGGTGTGCGCTTACTCGCTCGCGGTCGCGATGGGGACCTGGTGCGTCTACAGCACCGGATGGCTGAAGTCTGTTGCGCTCTTAATACTGCGGCCAGTGATGGATAATTCGAGTGGCTTTAGACACGCTAACCGTTAGTCTCCTTTAACTTTAATGCTTATATTGATATATACGGCGGTTGGGGGAATGTTTCGGTAAATCATTTCCTTTCTTTCAGACTGACCGTATTACCCGCGACTCTTCGCTGTCGACCCTGAAGATCTGGGTCGGCGGGTTTGGGAGGAACGTTGCATCTGGGAAGCCTTACATCCTGTCAGAGAAATTTGCAATCTCTCCTATACCCCGAACCCGGATCTCAGCCGCCCAATCACCGGCGAGTAGCTGCCCCCTTGATAGAGCGGATCCGGGAGGAGGCATAGCCCTCCAAGAAGACAACGCAATGCGGAGAGGTGGCGGAAGGAGTGGCGGAAGAGGTGGCAACCGGTAATATCCACCTTGAACCCATGGCGTCAGTCGGACCACCAGGTAGAGGTGGGGTGGGGAAGTGAGCAGGGGAGAGAGTTTGAATTGAGTCCTCTTTTCGATTCTCCTTCATCTTCTTCTTCCTCTTTCCAAGGTTTTCCAAAGACAGCTTACCTTGAGGACAGGTCAAGGTCTACTGTCCCCAAGGTGAAAACCTTGAAGAAGAAGGACTTACCTAAGTCCTCTAGGCCTAAAAAGTCTAATCCGTCAGCTCCCTCAAGGTTGTCACTGGCTCTTAACCCAGTGGCGTCCACTAGCAAGGCTACTCCCCCGCCCAAGGGGAGTGAGTTCCGGGATCATCCAAGGCTGGTCCCCTCAGCCTAACTTTGACCCTGAGGCCTTTGCGGAACTTCTTATGCAGAAGTTGGACAAGAAGGTTGAAGCCAGGATTAATGACCTTTCCTCCCAGCTCGTTTCGAGCCTAAAAACCTCTGGTCAGTCGGTGAAATCCCTAGCAGAGAGGATGCAGACCCAGGAAAACTTGCTCTCCGGGTTTATCGCTCTTGAGTAGCAGCCCAAACTATGCTGTTCAGGATGCCTCCAGTCTGCCCCTTTGATAAGGGAAACCCGTGGCGCCTTGCCCTTCATGCTCCTCGGCACGAAGACACCCTGACCATCGAGGGCCTGGGAACTCGTCGGTTGGAAGAACTGGAGTTCTTCCCACCCGACCTGGTGCCTCCCTACCCAGGCTACGCCAGGCTTACGGAGGAAACTGGATCAGATCGAACAGGTCCCGAAGGAGACAGTCATATTCCTAGGGACCAAGCCAATCCACCTTGATGCGCCTCACTGGTGGGAGTGCGAAAACACTAAGCTTACGCTTTAGGGACTTTCACTATGTTTTCGGTGGTGACTCCATCCCTACCCTGCACGACCTAAGATAGCAGTGCTAACTAGTCAGGCAGGAATGGGGGTAACCTTCTCAACTCAGGAGACAGATCCACCTCTCTTGTCTTCCCTGGAGACTCGGAATTTTGGTTGGGAGCCCCGGCCACGTTCACGGTGGGCAAACTCGACCCCGAGTGCGCCTCATCTCTTTTTAGTGAGCAGCTTCCCAAGATTCCGGAGGCTCTTTTGAAGGCAGAATTTGATGCTAGGTGCAGGTTGAGTCGCTCCCTGCATTCTGTTACCATTACGGAGGCAACGGTGGTAACCTATGCCGAAGAACCTCTTTTCCAGGTCCTGACAAATCCCTATTAAGCGGCATTCCAGAGCGGACCTGTATGATTTTGTAGTGGCAAGACTAAACTGCTAAGTAAACACATCTTTGCGTTATCTGCTATTAGACAGGCCCAATAGACTCATAAGAAGAGGATTCTATCTGGGGCCCTAACATCTTCCGGAGGATGAGGTTAACAATGTTCTGAGTGGAAACAGCCAGGGCAAATCCACAGCCTTACGCTCCGCTGGGGTCCTTCAAGGGAGGCCAGTCATCGGACCTCAAGCCAGGGCTGGGAAAAGGTCAGGAGGAGGTACAGAAACCTCAAGCCCAAACTATGCTCCAAGCTGTACCGGTCTCCCAGATCGGTCAGCCTTCAACCTCAAAATCTCAGCCTCAGCAACAGTTTGTGCTGATGCAGCCAGCTCAGCAAACCCTTGCATCTCCAACCTTCGTGGTGTCCCCGGCTGCATGGTTGACCAGCCTTCGAGTTTCAATAAATGCGAGGAAACTTAGGCCAGAGCACTCTCAGAGGTAGGTTTGCATCACAAATCCTCTCTCAGGGAAGAGAAGGCCGAGGTAGCAAGAGAGAGTAAGGCCTCTCCCACACTCCAATGGAGTCTCCTCGGGTAGGCGGAGTTACATCTCTTCAGGACCGTTGGACCTTCAGTCCGTGAGCCCACAGCATAGTTTCAAGGGTCTGGGATGGAGTGGGCAGAGTCCTCCTCCATGATCAGATTCTCCAGCCTCCATCCAAAGCCCTCCTGGACTTTGTGAGGACCTTCTTCAAAAGAGGGCAATAAAGAAAGTGAGACACCTGAAATTTCAAGGCAGACTGTTCAGTGTTCCGAAGAAAGACTCCAGTCAGCAAAGAGTAATCCTAGACTTGTCTCGTCTCAATTTATACATTCAATGCGACAAGTATCGCATGCTTACAATCTGCATGAGTCTAGGACCTACTTCCCGTGGGAACGTCACCACCTCTATAGATCTTTCAGACGCCTATTATCCGTCGATTGCGAGAAATTTCTCTCCTTACCTAGGATTCAGACTGGAAATCAAATTACTCGTTCAGAGTCATGCCATTCGAACTCAACGCCGTAGAATTTTCACAAACTGGCAGAAACAGTAGTCCAACAACTACGGTCCCAGGGGATCATGTTGGCGCGCTCGTAGACGACTGGATAATTTGGGCACCCAACGCCAGGAATGTCGAGCAACATCCATAGTGATCAGCCTGGAATCCCTGGGTTTTCAAATAAACAGGAAGAAATCGCTAATTCGGACTCGATTTCAATGGTTAGGAATCCAATGGGATCTGGACACACAAAACTGTCACTTCCACCAGCCAAAGGAGGAAATAGCCAAACTGCAGGCAGTTCCTCAAAAACAAAGAGCACTCTCGTCGTACCCAGGAAAGAGTCTAGGTTCTCTTCGATTCGCGTCAGTAACAGATCTGCTGCTGAAAGCCAAACTGAAAGATATAAACGCGGTGTAAAGCGGAGGCAGGCCAAGCAGCAGATACAGAACAAGGTGTCCCTAATTCGCTGGTGTTCGCGGAAAGGCTTCGACCATGGTCAACAGTCAGGATTTGTCAAGGTCAATTGCCTCTCAATTCCCCCTCCATCATTGGTGATCCGCACGGATGCTTCCCTAAAGTGGGTGGGAGGATATTCCCCAGCACAAGAAGTTCAAGGAACGTGGTCACTATGTTCCGCCAGTTCCATATCAACATTCTGGAGAAGCAATGGCAGTGTTTAACTCTGAAGAAACTGCGTCCAACCAGACCAGATTCATATCAGACTGGTACTGGACAGTGCAGTAGTTGTGCATTGCATAAACAGAGGGCTCCAAATCGGGCGGATCAATCAGAAATAATGATAGCAATTTTCTCCCTGGCAAAGAAAACACCGTTGGCATCTGTCAGCTACCATCTGGCAGGTGTCGAATGTCATTGCAGATTCACTGTCGGGACAACTCCGTGGGTCGGGATGGTCACTGAATGACATCCTTCAGACGGTTTGCCAATCAGTACCATGTCTCAGGTGGACCTGTTGCCACGAGAGGCAGCCACAAACTTCCATATTCGTCACTCCCAATCCTAGACCCTCTAGCTCACTCCACAGATGCGATGTCAATAGACTGGAACAGGTGGCAAAGGATCTATCTGTTCCACCAATAAACCTGTTGATGAAAGTTTTACAAGCTCAGATCATTCAAAAGGTCAAGTAGCACTTGTGGCACCCAACAGCCAGAGCAATTGGTTTCCTCTTCTTCTAGAGTTTGAAACTCCGATGCCTTACAAATCCCCAGGCCAAAGTTGGCATAAATAAAGTACAAACTTCGGCTATGTCAGCTTCCTCAAGAATTCTAGATACCTAGCTTTATGGACTTCATGAAATTTGCAGCTCAGAAAGATGCTAACATTGATCCTATTAACATACTGTTCATAGAATCAGACAAAAGGGAATCTACCCTCAGACAATATGATTCAGCAGTTAAAAAGTTACCATTATTCCTGAGAGAATGTGAAACTCAAGAAATGACCACGAACCTTGCAATCTCGTTCTTCAGGTCATTATTTGAGAAAGGACTGGCCTCAATGCTATTACTACAACAAAAATCGGCCTTAAGAAAAATATTTTTACACTTAAGCTAATATTAACCTTACAGACTCATATTTTCGTCAATTCCTAAAGCATCGCTCATCTTGAACCAACCTTTCTCGTCCCCACCACATTTCCTGGTTCTTAAATGATGTACTGAATTAGCATCGGACACTGATAATGAACAGTGTTCATATTCGAGTCTGTTAAGGAAAACGTTATTCTTAATTAGCCTAGCCTCAGGTGCCAGAATTTCTGAACTGTCTGCTCTCTCTAGAGAACCGAACCATGTTGATTTCCTCCAGTCAGGAGAGTTCTGTTATCTGCGGATCTCAAGTTTTTACCTAAGAATGAAGATCACAAAATAGATGGTCCCCTTGGAAGGTTATCACACCCACAGGATCTGTCCTTATGTCCAGTTACCACTTTAGAAACATTTGAATAGAACTTCTAATATAATGTCTGGCCACTCTTTTTATTAGGAAATGGAGAACCATTCCTTTAAAAATAAATCAGGCAACAAATACTATATTTTATAAAACAAGCAAACCCAGATTCAGTACCTAAGGTACATGATATCCGAAACGATGGCCACCTCCACCTAATTATTTTCATAATGTGAATTTTGATGATCTTAAAAAATACACAGGTTGAAATCACCAGCAGTCATTCAAACATACTATCTTAAATCTCCTAGAAGCTCTAAAATTTTCCACAGTGGCTGCAGGAAGTATAGTTCCTTCTGCCTTAGAATAACTTTTGTAACCTTAGTTTATCCTGTCCTTTATTCCTCTCTCGCCTACCTGCCTCGTTTACTCGCCATGCCGTCTATCTTTAGGTCAGGCCTGCTTCACAGCCTGACTCCTGACCATTTTGCATATTGTTATTGTTTTCTCCTTTTATTGTATAAGTGTCTTGGTGTTACTAAATTTTGTCTGTGTGCCTATAGTATTGTTAATCATGTTTTATTATTACTACTTTGGGTTATTAAAACACAGTATTTTTCTTACAGTTTTATTTATCTCCTTTAAAGTATTTCTTAGAAGGTTCCACCAAGCTTTTGTATGACTGTTTCTCTGTTATGATTTCACCGGGTGACACAGGTCAGACCCAGAAAGGGATTTTGACAAAGGGAAAAATCTATTTCTGGGGAAGACCCTGTGTCTGATAACTCTGTTCCTTTCCCCTAGATAGCATACCAAGAAGCTTGGCGCGCTAACTTGGGATGTTGTGCAGATGGCGGCTGAGGTGTTGGTTGGCTGGGAGAAGAAGGTGGGGTATGTGTGACTCCTCATTTTTGGGTTTGAGTTGGAGATCTCCTATGGGGCAGAGGCCTGTGGCAGTGGCAGCACTCACCTGTGTGTGTATACAGAGCGCCATGGTGGCGCTCGAACTGGGAATTCGTAACCCTGGCATTGTGTTTAGCTTTTACGCTGGTATTTTAGCAATACTTATACCTAGAAATATGTGCACAAATGGATATTTCACCCCGGGTGACACAGGTCTTCCCCCAGAAATAGATTTTTCCTTTTTCAAAATCCCTTTTTCACGTAGGCGCCATGTAAGTCGTGCATTTACCATTTTCTCCAGTAACTTGCATAGACAACTCGTTAAAGAGATTGGTCTATAATTGTTCACATTACTAGGATCTCTTCCAGGTTTCGGTATAGGAATTATTATGGCATTTCGCCATTCATCTGGAAACAAGTTTGCCGACCATAAATGATTGTAAAAAGTTTAATAAGTATGATTTTGGCCAGCGGTCTTTCGGTGGCAAATAATTTCCAAAGCAAATATTATCACCCCTCCATCACATCTGCGGACCAAAGTCCTCAGGTAGTTGTTCCGGTTGTATAGCTTCTCTGCATCTAAAAAGACCAAGCGTAAACATGGTTTTGTACTAACAAGTCAGGAAGAGTGAGTCCCATGCATAGACTGAACCCTTCCTCTTGTTTCAGCTGGGACCACACACCTGACACTCTTAATTGCGCATTCTAGCCAGTTGTCATTGTCCCTCTTTAAACCAAGCAAACATGTTAACAAAGCAAAATTTTCTATGGACAAAACATCCAAGGAAAAATCTGCTTTGTTACCAGATGTTTGCTAGGTTAAGCAAGCAAACATCTCGCTTAAGATGTTCATTAAGCGAGACACCCATTCATTTATGATGCATCCATTCCCATAAGCTTCTATATGATACATGTGTTGGAGGTGTATATCTCCTGTGCATTTTACCTGCAGTTGTAAGTTTTACATGGTGGTCATTGTTAATGATGGAAGGACTTCATACCTCTGCAGATGAATAACCATAAGAGGTTTTACTATTACTATTGCATCTCTTAAGTATGGAAAGCACGTGCATAAGTAAACTAAAAGTAACATATATTACTTTCCAAATTTACACACACAAATTTGCTTTATATTGTAGTTACTGCCTTCCCTTAAGACGTCATTTCTGATTTACTGACAACTATCTTGTCTTTTTCATTTAACACTCTTTACATATCTGTATTATGAATAGGCATGAGTTAGTAGGACAATTAAGTGTTGATCTAGACATTTAATAAATTAAACATATTGTATTAGAAATAATGTTATTACAGTGTGAGGAAAAAAAGATGTAAATTTGTGTAGCCTCAGATGTATTATGTATGTCACGGTACATTTGAGAAGAAAATTTTTATTTAGAATTCACCAAATAAATAACAATAATGAAGTAAAATGTCTAACAGGATTAAAATTACTGCATTAGTAGCCACAGTTTAAAAGTATGGAAGGACAGGAGGAGGAGGTTTCAGTTCAGCTGTGAAATTACGTTTTGTTTTGAACTATGTAGTCAGAGTAAACTTTTTGATGTACTTCATAAATAGCAACTGTGATATAATGTTGGTATAAAATCTTTAATATGCTTCATTTTATGATAAATGTGAGAAACCTGTCCATAAATAATAAAATCATTATTTCTGAGTCCAGCCCCGTGTCAGCGGTGAAATTCCATTCATACGAATTTCTAGGTATAAACTGCTAGATATACCAGAGAAAAAAGAGCTTTCAGGAATGCTGGGGTTACTACCCCCAGATCGAGCGTCTTCTCCAAGGAAGACGTCGGTATAACCAAGGGTGAGTGAAAGGATCACAACCACGGAGCTACACTCGAAAGATATCCCTATGTTAAAACCCCCGGAAGAGAGCGGTGAGCCGTTACAGCTCCCCACACACAGGCCTGCCAGACCGGCGACTCAAGCGCCACCTACTTCATTCCACCACCAGCGCATGACTGTTGCCAGCAGAATTTTTTTGTGCTTGTGCCCTTTTGGATTTATTTCAACTGTTCGAGCATGTGTAAGCAGTTTTACCATCTCCAAGTTAAGTACCATCTTATTGTGGGGTTTTTCGATAAGTTTGGCTGAAATTGTCTCTTTTTTCACAATTATGAGATCGTTGTTTTGACGCCACGGCGTCCCCTAGCCAGCCATGTCGACCGTGAGGCGACCCCTTCAGTTTTTTCTGTTGGGGTTGTCTCCTTGTCATTATATTCTTATCTGTTCCCCCGGTTCTCCTCCTGGCGGGTTTCCTGCGGTGGCTTCATTGGAGTTTTATTAGATTCTCAATGAACCCATACAAGTCCCTATTAGGTCCCCGTCATACCCCGCTTAGGTCTCCCCCCAGGTTGAGTTCCTAGTTGGTATTAACTTATTATTATTAATATTAATATTATTATTATTATTAGTTTTGGCGTTGGTGCTTTATATATATTATTTTTTTACCGCTTCGAGGGTAGCGGCAGCTTGGATAGCGCTCCTCCGGTAGGCTACGCTTCTCATGAGCACATTATTCTTAGAAATTATTCTTAGAATTATTCTTATGTTTATTGTGTGATGGTCTTTTATGTAATGTGGGTTTCCTTGAATATCATGTTAGGCTCACATGTGCTTCCTTGTCCTCTACTCGCACCTCATGGGTTAGGTGTGGAGTGGTCCATCAGTCGAGGAGTTTTGTTCTTGTTTCCTCTGTGGCCGTTTTGGGGTGGCAAGTGAGCCTTTGTTCTCCCTTCTTTTCGAAGGGTAGAGTTCATTGGAATTGTCTCCTCTAGGCTATTCGCCTTTGCCCCCTCTTTTCCCGGTCCTGGTTAGTTCTCGGCACAGAATTTCTCTCCTGTTTCCTTCCTCCACCCTTCCGTACTCCTTCCGTTAACCTAAACTAGGCCTAAATTCGGATATCCATCTAGGCTTTGCTGATCAGGAGCCAGGCGTTGAGTTCTTGAGTCGCATCCCTTCCCTGGAGTAGGCTCGTCCTACCAGTTCATATTATATTCTTGGCGTGGCGTGTGCTTGCAGTCGAGCGGGTGAATCATTTTCCCTTGTCTCCTGTTTTCACTCTCGTAGCCCACTCCTCTTCCCTACCCCCCCACCCTCCCTCCCCCTACCAGCTCTTGCTCTACTCGTGCGGGTGACGCTAGATGGCGTTTTCTCCGAGTTGGGGACTCCCTCTGGTGGAGAGATTCGCTCCCTCCCAGAACCAGCCCCCGGCAGCGCTGTGTTTGTTTTGATGTTTCGTTTACTCGCTCCGATTCGAGTGGTTTCGAACATTCTCTCCTGGATCTTATTCACTCTCCGTCGGGTTGCTTGGTTGGGTTGTTGACACCTGCTCCGGCTTATGTTATATACTTGGCCTATCTTGGGCATCTCACACAGTTTCACTGGCGGGGAGGTTCGAGAGAGGGGGAGTCATGAGATAAGAGGGATTCCTCTGGTCTCCGGAGTGGATTTCTCATTTTTACCATCACTTGTATATTATTTTACCTGAATATTATATATATATTTAGTTTATCTGGCGGAGTGAGCATCTCACTCCGCCACTATTCTTATTTTATATGTTTTTTGAGTCCGATTGCTCCACCTGGGGTTCCGCCGTCCTTTTTGCTAGCAGCCTTGTGGTGGGTCACTGTTGTCTCAAACCTTTCATTCTGCGGAGTATTCGAGGGGACTGGAAATGTGTGCCTCCCACTCTGTTTAATTTATGGCTTGGTGGTCGTCCTTGGCGGGTTTCTCTCCACGGGCATTCGGTTAATAGCTGAAATACCCTGGCCTTCCAGCTTTAGAGTTACTTAAAGTGGTAAGTTCATGCACTTTACTTACAGACTGTTCGTTGTGAGGCGGGGTGCACAACCTTACAGCTTCCAGCAGCCTATGGACACGTGGTGTGCGGACACGCTGATTTAATGCGGTCGGTTAGATGACCTGATTGTCTGGCACCCAGCGGCTGTGAGTTTACTTAAGCTCTGTGTGCTGGCATCAGGGCGAGTCGGTAGATATAGTTTTCTTATTAGGCTCTGCTCTCGATGTAGTGTTTATATGGTTTCGAACCATCTTTCGTTCAACCCTAATTGTCTGTTCCTCTTACAGCGGGCCGAGTCACTCCAAAGAAGACTTCTCTTGAGTCTCTCCGGCGGCAGGTGGCTGGGTTCGGGGGCATTCCGTCGGGAAGCCTTATGTCCTCGGCGTGAAGTTGAGGACCTGCTTTACCCGGCGCCCAGTGCGTGACTGCAGTGCCAGAACTACTATACCCCATCATCCAGCAGATCCGGGATGCGACCCAGCCACCCCAAGAGGACATCCTGTACGCGGAGGTGTCGGAGGACGTCGCCGCGTTAGACTTGGACCTGGAACCAATGAATACGGAACAGGACCAGGTGGTAGGTAGCGAGGTAAGTGAGGTTGCGGGGGCGGGCCCCCTTTTTGACTCCCCATCTTCCTCTATCTCTTCATTTGCAGGTTTTGTAAAGTCTTCCACCTTGGGTGACAGGGCTCCATCAGCTGTCCCCAAGCTGAAGCTGAAGACTTCATGGAAGGCGAAGGGCCCCAGGTCTCGTCTTCCGGGAAGCTCCACTTTCCCCGTGAAGGCTAAAGGTCTCCGCACCTGTAGCCTCGAGAACAAACCTGGTACCTCCGGCAAGCGCGCGGTGGGGGCATCAAAACCAAGCCCTCCTCGCCAGCCTGCCTTTGATCCGGGCGTTTGCAAAATCATTATTCACACACGAGTTCTCGGCGGAGGTTGAGTCGAGATTTACGCCCAGATCTCGAAACTTACCAGCCATGATAACATACTGGCGGGGATGGCTCGCCCTGGCGGAGTCGAACCGCAGTATACTATTCCGGATACGGCTGATCTCCCTCCCTTTGACGTCGGGAACCCTTGGCGTTTCGCCCTCCGTGCTATTCAACACGAGGGTACTTTAACTGTGGAAGGTCTTGTCACGAGACGGTTGGAAAAACTTGAGTTCTCCGCCGATCTCACGCATATCCGAAACCGTTAGGCTGACGGAAGAAGTACAAGTGCGCTCGAACAAGGTTCCTAGAGAACCCAGTGATCTTCCCTAGGATGACTCAGTAGGCTCTCCTCGCACTCTGTGGAGTGGCAGGCAGACAATACCAAGCTTACACCTTTTCCAGGGCAACTATACTATATTCGCCCCTGGGTGATGGGTTGCCGGCTCGCCTAAACAAAGTCGCTCTGGCTACGGCTCGGCGTGGCAGCGGCAATCCTTTGCCTCAACTGAGGAGACAGACTCACATCCCTGGTATTCCCAGGGGTGAGGGATTCTGGGTGGCGCTCACGATCACTTTTACGGCTGGGCCCAGCTTACTGTCACATCAACCCAGATTCAGCGGCGCAACTTCCTAAGCTCCGAGCCCTGCTGAGAGGCGGTGAGGTGACTAAGCTAGCGGTCACTGAACTCCGTCTGCCTCACAGAAGCGACTACCGTCCTGTGCAATGAGCCTTCTTCAGGTCTTAGCTAAATCCACCATTTAGCAGGATTTCAGTCGGACCTGTTCGATTTCATGATGGCCAAGCTCGAATGCAGGAAGTTCATCTTTGCCGATGCCACCATTCGTCATGAGCCTAACAAGCTCATGAAGAGCTCGATCTGGGGCCCTAACCTCTTCCCTGAAGAAGAAGTAGCCAATGTACTCAGGGAGGCTACAAGAGCTAACCAGAGTCTGCGCTCTCGCTGGGGCATCTCAGCCTATAAGCGTAAGACCCCAGAATCTGGCGGCCCCCAGACAAAAGGTGGCAAACGGTTCAGGAGACACAAGAGACCCCATCATCAGCGGTAGTCCAGCCGTCCCGGTCTCGGCAGTGGGCACAGCCCCCTCCACCTCAGCCCATCCCCAACAATATGTGCTGGTCAACCAGCCCATTCCTGCTACACCTAAATCGTTGCTTCTCAGCGTACAACCCCACCTAGGGCCGTGGGTTCTTCCACGACCTTAATAGGAGCGCAAGGGGAGAGAGTCGGGCCTTACAGAGGCGATCAACACACGCCCAGAGGTAAACCTGGACGTGGTAGAGGGAACAAACCGCTCCTCCCACTGAGAACAATCAGGTAGGTGGTCGCCTGTATTGGTTCAGAGACCAGTGGTCATGCCTGACTGCTTGTGTCTCCAAGGTCTAGGATGGAGCTGGACCAAAGACCCCCCCTCCTCTGATCCAGGTTTACCAGCCACCCTCAAAGAGTCCTGGGACTCGTGGCGGAGTGCTCCAACAAGCGAGCAATAAAGAAAGTAAGGCACCTAAAGTTTCAAGGCAGGTTATTCCTGTTCCCCGAAAGACTCGAACGCAAGGAGTGATCCTGGATCTGTCGCGTCTAAATCATTACGCAAAATGCAACAAATTTCGCATGCTGGTGCTTTAGTCTGGACTCTACTTCCAGCGATGGGCCGTCACCACGCTCGATCTTTCAGGCAACCTATCCGCGGCAGGTTCTTGTGAACTCTCCGTTCTGGGTTTTCAGACTCGGAGTCAAGCCTACTCCTTCAGGGTCATGCCTTTCGGTCTAAATATTTCCCTTCAGGATATTTACAAAGCTGGCGGACAGTAGTTCAACATCGATCCTGAGGATATCTAGCGTACCTAGGCGATTGGATAAATTTGGGCTCCAACAGTTCTAGAAATGTCGGAAGAGCCCGCGACCCACGGTCATCAACTTCCTGGGCGTTAGGTTTTCAGCTGAACAGAGAGAGAGTCACGCCTGACTCGAGTCGGTTTCCGATGGCTGGGTCTCAAGTGGGATCTGTCCACTCTTACACGTTATCCCTCGCCTCCCAAGCAGAGGAATAGCTTCCCACTTACCGGAAATTCCTGAAAGACAAAACAGCATCCGCGGGTAAGATAGAATCCTTGGGTCTCTTCAATTTGCCTCGGTAGCGGACCTGCTCTTAAAAGCAAAATTAAAGACATAAATGAAGTGTGGCGGAGTCGGGCCAATGGCTCAGGCTCAGAGACAAAGAGTCTCCTCCATTCCCCAGTTTTAAAGCGAGACTGCGGCCTTGGTCACAGTCGGTGGCCTGTCAAGACAGTTCCACTCCAGGTTCCCCCTCGTGCTGAAGTAGTTCACACACGGACGCCTCATTAAGCGGCTGGGGAGGTATTGCAAAACAAAAAGTACAAGGCGTGGTCACAATGTTTCAGCGGTTCCTATAAACACCCTGGAAGCTATAGCGTATTTCTAACCTTAAAAGAAAATCCACCCCCAGTCGGATTCATATCAGACTGGTGCTGAATAGCGCCGTGGTAGTTCATTGCATCAACGAGTGGCTCACCAAATCAAATCCGAGTAATTATTGTGGTTGCCATTCTCCACAGCAAACAAGCACAGCTGGCATCTGTCAGCCACCCACCAGCAGGGGGTGCCGGAACGTAATTGTGGATTCCCTGTCCAGAACTTCTCCGTTGGAGGCAGGTGGTCTGGGCGGAGAGTCGTCAATTGGATTTGCCGCTGGGTTCGGGTCTCAAGTGGATCTGTTAGCGATGAGCAACTTCAAAAGCTTCCTGTTATGTGGCTCTGAACCTGGATCCCCAGGCATGCATATGACGCCAATGACCATAGGTGGAACAATTGGGAGAAAGGTTATCTGTTTCCCCAATAAACTTGCTGTTGAAAGTATTGCACAAACTCAGGACAGCTAAAGGTCAGCCAGCCCTGGTAGCCCATTATGGCCGAGAAAGAGCAATTGGTTCCTCTTCTTCAGGAACTGGGGTTTTTAAGTCTTCAGATTCCCAAGCCCAAACTGACCCAAACAGTACAAACCAAGACTGTGTCAGCTTCCTCAAGAATTCAGAATGCCCTAGTTTTATGGACTATAAAGTTCGCAGCTCAAAGGGAGCAAACATTGACCCCGTTAACACTCTGTTTTTAGAATCAGACAAGAGAGATTCTACTCTCAGACAATATGACTCAGCAGTCAAAAAATTGGCCTCCTTTTTGAAGACATCTGAAGCCCAAACCATGACTACTAACCTTACAGTTACCTTCTTTGAATCATTGTTTGAAAAGGCCTTGCCCGGCCACTATTACCACAGCTAAGTCAGCCCTGAAGAGAGTATTCTTATATGGTTTCAGAATTGACCTTACAGATTCCTACTTTTCATCTATTCTAGGCATCGCATTTCGTCTGAGACCGATATCAAGCCCACAGTCTGTACGTGGTTCCTCAATGATATTCTTAAGTTAGCACCCGAGATTGACAACTCTCAATGCACTTATTTGGATCTGTTAAGGAAAACTTTATTTCTGATTAGCTTGGCTTCAGGTGCCAGAATCTCAGAGCTGTCGGCTCTCTCTAGAGGTGATGATTTTGTTAGTTTCCTCCCGACCGGAGAAGCCCTCCTCTCTGATCCTAGATTTTTAGCTAAAATGAGGACCCTCCAAGACAATTGGTCTCCTTGGAAGGTGGTGCCCCTTCCACAGGACCAGTCTTTATGCCCAGTTTATACCTTAAAGTCTTACCTTTTAAGAGCTCCACAGTGTAAGTCGGGCCCTCTCTTTATCAGGGAGAAAGGTGGTACTCTTTCGTTAAATGCAATAAGACAACAAATTTTGTATTTCATTAAACAAGCTAACCCGGATTCAGTTCCTAAGGTTCATGATATTCGCGCAGTAGCTACTTCTAATTACTTTCATAATATGGATTTCTCAGAACTTACCAAATACACGGGTTGGAAATCACCTCTAGTGTTTAAACGCCACTATTTAAAATCACTCGAAGCCACAGAAATGTTCTACAGTTAGAAGCTGTAGAAATTATCTCATTTCCCCACCTTAATTAACCATATCCTTTATCCTTCCCCTACCCCCCCGCCCGCCTGCCTCATTTACTTCTCTGCTTGCCCTTCTGGTTGATCATGCCTCACTGCCTTGCTCCTCATATTGATATTATTATTGTCTTTGTTATAATTGGAAACTGTAATTTGACATGTTATGATTCTGGATTGTCTTTGGGGTACTGGGCAGTTTTTATTTTGCTCCATGTACCCCATATATATATATATTTTCCCCATGTTGTAAATGTCTCTCTCGTGTGTAGCTATAAGGTTATATTTACTCTTTAGTCTTAAGTATTTTTGAATATATATTCTGCCTTTATAGTCTTAAGTATTTTTGATGTATTTCCCTGCCATGTTGTTGGCTATATTGACTTCTACTCTAATTTTAAGGTTGTTTACTGTACTTTTCAATTGATATTCACTTGCTTTTTCATGTAGGAATATCCTTATTAAAACCATTTTCATAGCTTGTGTTTTCTTTAGGTTACATATTTCCTCGTAGTTGGCAGTCTTGGCATGATTCTCTATCACTATTTCACACGTGACACGGGGCTCGACTCAGAAAAGGATTTGACAAGGAAAAATCTATTTCTGAGAAGGCCGTGTCTTGACCCTCCCAGAAGTGGCTTCTGCTCCCCCCCTACTTGCACATGCCAAGCCTGGGGATGGTGCTAGCCTGGAATGAAGTAGGTGGCGCTGGTGTCGCCGGTCTGGCGGGCGTCTGTGTGTGGGAGCTGTAACGGCTCACCGCTCTCTTCCGGGGGTTTTAACATAGGGATATCTTTCGAGTGTAGCTCCGTGGTTGTGATCCTTTCACTCACCATTGGTTATTCCGACGTCTTCCTTGGAGGAGACGCTCGATCTGAGGTAATAACCCCAGCATTCCTGAAGCTCTTTTTTTCTCTGGTATATCTAGCAATTTATACCTAGAAATTCGTGTATGAGCGAATTTCACGGGTGACAGGGCCTTCCTCGAAATAGATTTTCCTTTGTCAAATCCGCTTTTCTGAGCTCGGCCCCATGTCACCAGTGAAATTATCTTAACAATTTCTAGGTATAAAATTTAAGCATACCAGAAGTATCTTAGGGAATAACGGAGTTACCGGGTCGATAGACTGTATGGAGGCGTCGGTGTAACAGGGTGGTGAAGATCACAACCACGGAGCCCTTTGCTCGAGCAACATCCCCATGTCCAAAATCCCCAGGAAGAATGAAAACCATTCAGCTCACAACTCCCTTTCCACGCCATAGCGGCGACTCCAGCGCCCTCATTACATTCCATTTCTAGCGTGATATTTTCACTGTTCAAATTTTTGTGCTTTCATTTCGTGTTTTGGGCACATTTTTGGATTTCCCAGCATGTCTTCGAGCAGCTTTTCTGTCACCAAGTTAAGTACCATCTCCTTGTGGGGTTTTTATGATAAGTTTGGCTGGTTCAATCATTATTTTAAAGTTTTGTGCGATTGTTGTTATGACGCCGTGGTGTCCCCCAGCCGACCATGCCGACCGCGAGATTTGCCCATCCAGCTTGTTCTGTTTGGGTTTTCTCCTCGTCGTTATATTCTTATCATTATTCCCCCTGGGTTACACCCTGGTGGTGTTTCCTGGGCGGGTTTTAGCGGTGTTTCTCTATAATTATTTTGATCCACTTGTCGGGCCCCTTCATTAGGGTTCCCGTCATTTCCCGCTTGGGTTCCTCCACCAAGGTGTGTTCCCATTGACAGTATTAGCCGCTTTATTATTTTATTATGCATTTGTGCTGGTGTTATTGTTTATTGCCCTGTTGTAATGGAGGAGCCTCAGTAATGCCCTGTCGCTCCTCTCCCGCTAGGCTATGGGCCTTGCACAAACACAAGTATTCATGGTTTATGTGTATTTTATTTTATTTACGATGGTGATTTATCTGGTCCTAATTATTAGCCTTATCATACCCTATGTTTATGTTAGGCTAGTATTGCTTCCTGAGTCTCCCGCTCTCCCCAGTTAGGTTAGGTGTAGGGTAGGATTCTTCAGGTTGAGGGAGTTTCTGTTGTCGTTCCTTCCACGAGCCGTTGTTTGAGTGGTAGAGTGAGCCCCATTGTCTTCTCCTTCTCTCAGAAGGGTTAAACTTTCGATGGTGTGTCTCCTCTTTGCTGTCATGGCATCCCTCTCTTACGTTCGACTCTGGTTGTTTTCTGGCTCGGAAATTTCTCTCCCCGTTTTTTCCTCCCCCTCCCTTTCCTTCTCTCAACCTGTTAGCCTAGGCTATGCCTAGGTGCAGGTACTGACCCTGCATGTGACTGGGTGCGAGCTGGCGAGTCCTTAGGTCGCTTTCCCCTGAGGTAGGCTACGACCTTTCACGGCTAGTATTAATTTACTTGGCGCGGTGTGTGACTGCAGTTGAGCGGGTGAAGTACCTTCCCCAGTCTCCTGTTTTCACTGGTTCGGGCCTACCCTCTTCCCTACCCCACCAACCCTTCCCCTCCCTCCTCTGCCTAACCCAGCTCTTGCACTCGTGCGGTGGCGTCTACGGACGTTTTCTCGAGTCTGGGGATTTTCCTGGTGGAGGGATTCGTTCTCTCCCAGGGAAAAATCTCCGGTGGCAATGTGCTTGGCTCATTGTTTCATTAACTTGCTCTCGAGCGAGTTTCAAACATTCTTGGGTTTCCCTCATCATCCTCTCCCTGATTCACGACGCTTGAGATTACTTTAGTTGGGTTGACTGGCACTTTCTCCGGCCCTTGTGGCCTCGCGTGGTTGGTTGCCTCACCCTCCTTCTGTTTTCTAGCGGTAGAGGTTGGGGATCTCCGGAGGGGGTGTCTCCGGACTCCGGAAGGTGTGATGTATTTGTTTATTACCAGTTCATTACCATCTCTTGTATTTTATGTATGCATATCCACTAGCGGAGTGAGCTGCTCACTCCGCCATTATTCATTAACTTGTTCTGAGTCCGGTATCCTGCCCTCGGGTTCCGCTGTTTTTATTCCGGCATCCCTTGTGGTAGGACCCAGTTGACTCAGTTCTCTCGCCCCACCGGAGTATTCCGGTGGTCGGAGAACACCTTGCTTACCGCTTTAATTAATTTATTATCTAGTAGGCCCGTCTTTGACGGGGGTTTTCTTCCCTCCGGAGTGCTCCGGTGGTAGATTGAAATCCCACGCCTGCCTAGTTTAAGTTTCTTAGAGTGGTAGGTTCATGTACTCTTTACACTTACAGACTGTGCGTTGTGAGGAGCCAGTTGCGCCACCCTCCATCAACCCTACCCGGATATATGACCTGGATGTTAAATACATGAACCAGTAGATGATCGTTTACCATATCTAATGTTATTATGAGTTTACTATGCAGTTGACTTTTTGTCAGGATGTTTGAAGATGGTGACTCCTATTTAAATCCATCAGTTTAGTCTGATATAACTAGCCATGTTGGTTTGCATCACCGCCGCAATATGCCTTTGCAGCTACCTCCTCCAGGTGCAATTTCCTGCCAAAAGCCGCGGATGGGCGGTGCGCCACGTGCTCGGGCAACCTGCGATGCCAGCTGTTTTCTGCGCCGGCGTGATGACCAATCGTCAGTGGATACAGCTCGCCGCAGCCGCCCCAGGGCCCTTTGCGAAGGAGTTTCAGGGCGTCGCGCAGATTTGGACCTGAAACCTGAACATGGAGCCGGACCAAGAGGTAGGTAGAGAGGTAAGTGAGGCTACTGGGGCGGGCGCCCTTTTTGATTCCCCATCGTCATCTGCTTCTTCCTTTTCAGGCTTTCCAAGTCTGCCATCTTGGGACAGGGCTCCATCAGCTGTCCCAAGTTGGCTGAAGACTTCATGGAAGAGCGAGAAGGGCTATAAGTCCTCGTCTTCTCGAAGCTATCTCTCCCTTTCCCCCGTCGAGCCAAGATGCGCCAGTACCTGGGGCCTCGAGAACAGGCAAGATTCTCGGGCATTGGCGCGAGTAAGAAACCTCTAAGCAAAGCTCCTCCTCGCCAGCCTGCCTTTGACCCTGAACTGCTAATTCCTTGCTCGAGGTTCTCGGCGAAGGTTGTGTGAACTCTCTCAAAATAAGCGGGCTTCACAGCCACAATTCTCTACTGGCGGGTGGCTCGCTCGGCGGGAACCCGATCCACGTCTGAGATCCCTGATCGGCTGACCTCCCTCCCTTCGCTGTAGGGAACCCCTGGCGCTTTGCTCTTCGTGCCATTCGGCCACGAAGACACCTGCTGTCGAAGGTCTTGTACGAGGCCCTGGAGGAGTTAGAGTTTTCCTCCTGATCTCCTGCACTTACCCGGAAGCCCGTTAGGCTGTGGAGAAGCCTGGAGTGCAGCTCGGATAAGGTCCTAGGAGACAGTGATCTTCCCAAGAGACCAAGCACAGTCTGCCCTCCTCGCACTCTTCTGGGTAACAGCTGACAACACTAATTGACACCTTTCAAGGGAATTACCATCTTCTCCTTGGGGATAAATTACCCCTCCCTGCCTTAACAAGGTGCTAGCAACAGCGGAAGCTTGCTTTGATGGCAAACCCTTGCCTCAGCTAAGGGAGACAGACTCCACATCCCTGGTATTCCCGGGAGGTGACGAGTTCTGGAATGACGCTCCGTCCACCTTTACAGTAGGTAAATTGGACGCTGACTGTGCGTCTTCCCAATTTAGCGAGCAGCTTCCCAAGATCCCGGAAGCTTTGCTCAAGACTGAGTTTGATGCTCGGTCTCGGTTAGGCCGGTCCTTGAGCTCCCTGTGCATAACAGAAGCAACCGCCGTCTCCTTCGCAGAGGAATGCCTGTTTCAGGTTCTGGCTAAATCCCTGTTAGCAGGGTTTCAGTCAGACCTGTATGACTTTATGGTGGCAGGTTGGAGTGCCGCCAGAGTTCATTTGGATGCCACCATCGTCATGAGCCTAACAAGAAGCTCATGGGGAAATGTTCTATCTGGGGCGAACCTGTTCCCAGGGCTGAGGTAGAAAGTGTTCTGGTGACTAGAGCTAACCAAAGCCTTCGTTCTCGTTGGGGCATCTCCGCCTGCAAGCCTTGTATGTGAAAGCCTGATCTGAGCACCTCCCAGTCTAAGTCAGAAGCGCTTCCGTCGCCATAAGCGACCTCTTCACAAACAGTCGTTCAGAGCAGTCCCGGTCGGCAGTGGGCCCAGCCCTCCCTCCAAGGCTCCAACCCCAACAATTTGTTCTGGTCAACCAACCCAATCTCTTGCACCCTCGTCGTCTCCTCCCGGTACAATTCTACTATGAGGGCGGGCGTCTTTCACTGACCTCAATAGAGAGCGCAGGGGCAGAGGTCAGGCCCATACAGAGGTAAATGGCTCACCTCCAAGGGAAAAGTTGGCCGTGGTAGAGGAAACAAACCTGCTTCCTCCCACTGAGATCAGTCAGGTAGGTGGTCGGCTTTACTGGTTCAGAGACCAGTGGTCCTTCAGTCCTTGGGCACACAGCATTGTATCCAAGGGTCTGGGTTGGAGCTGGATCAAAGATCCCCCTCCTCTGATCAGGTTCTACCAACCCTCCTCCATAGTCCTGGAAGACTATGTGACGGAACTGCTCAACAAGAGAGCAATAAAGAAAGTAAGGCACCTCAAGTTCCAAGGCAGGTTGTTCACTGTCCCAAAGAAAGGTTCCGATCAGCAAAGAGTGATCCTAGATCTGTCGCGTCTAAATCTCTATATAAAATGCGACAAGTTTCGCATGCTTACGGTGGCTCAAGTACGGACTCTACTGCCGCGTGGAGCCGTCACCACCTCTATCGATCTTTCAGGCGCCTACTTCCCTCGCGTCCGGGTGTTGGAACTTCTCTCCCTACCTAGGCTGGAGCTGGGGAGACAAGCCCTACTCCTTCAAAGTCATGCCTTTCGGACTCAATATAGCCCCAGGATATTTACAAAGCTGGCGGAGACAGTAGTTCAACAGCTCCGGTCCCAGGGCATCTCCCTAGCAGCGTACCTGGACGATTGGATAATCTGGGCTCCAACAGTTCAAGAGTGCCGGAAGGCTACGACCATAGTCATCAAGTTCCTGGAATCGTTAGGGTTCCAGCTGAACAGGGAGAAGTCCCACTTGACTCCGGAGTCCCGGTTTCAGTGGCTGGGCCTCCAGTGGGACCTGTCTTTGTACAGGCTATCCCTTCCGCCACCCAAGCGGAAAGAGATTGCCTCCCTTACCAGAAGGTTCTTGAAGGACAAAGCAGCATCCCGCCGGTCCCAAGAGAGGATCCTCGGCTCCCTTCAATTTGCCTCAGTGACGGACCTGCTCTTAAAAGCGAAGTTAAAAGACATAAACAGAGTGTGGCGGAGACGAGCCAGCATGGAGCTCAGAGACAGAGTCTCTTCATATCCACGTTTTGAAGAAGCGGACTACGACCGTAATTCACACGGTCAGTGGCCTGTCGAGAAGTCAGTCACTGCTTCAATTCCACTCCTCCAGCGCTGGTGATTCACTGAGCGGCTTCATTAAGTGGCTGGGGAGAATTATTGCAAACAAAAAGTACGGGGACATGGTCTGCAATGTTCCAACAGTTCCATATAAACACCTTAGAAACTATGGCGGTGTTTCACAACCCTAAAGCTCCGCCCAGCCAACCACATTCATCAGGCTGGTGTTGGACAGCGCTGTGGTGGTTCATTGCATCCAGGGGCGGGTCCAAGTCTGAGTGCGTGTAAACCAGGTGATGGTAGCTATCTTCTCCTGTGAACAACTACGGTTGGCATCTGTCAGCCACCCACCTAGCGGGGGTGCGGAACGTGGTGGCGGATTCCCTGTCAAGAACCACTCCGTTGGAGTCGGAGTGGTCTCTGGACGAAGAGTCATTCAATTGGATTCGCTGCCGGGTTCCAGGACTCCAAGTGGATCTGTTCGCTACGGAGAGCAACCACAAGCTTCCTTGTTATGTAGCCCCGAACCTGGACCCTCAGGCTTATGCCACGGACGCGATGACCATAGATTGGAACAGTTGGGAGAGAATTTACTTGTTTCCCCCAGTAAACATTCTGTTGAAAGTACTACACAAACTCCAGGTCATTCAAGGGCCAGCTGGCTCCTAGTAACCCCTATTGGCCGAAGAGCAACTGGTTTCTATGCTTCAGGAGCTCAGAGTTGCAGAGTCGTAGATTCCCAGTAGGCCCATTAAATAGTACAAACAAAGACATCCAGCTTCCTTAAAATTCAGAATGCCCCTAGTTTTATGGACTTTGTAAAGTTCACTGCTAATAAGGAGCAAACATTGACCCACTAACACTCTGTTTTAGAATCTGATAAAGAGGAGTCTACTCTCAGGCAATATGATTCAGCAGTCAAAAAGTTGGCATCCTTCTTGAGGCATCTGGAAATATATATGACTACTAACTTAGCGGTTTCGTTCTTTAGGTCATTGTGAAAAGGCTAGCTCCGGCTACTATTACTACAGCTAAATCAGCCTTGAAGAAGGTATTTTTGTATGGTTTTCAAATTGACCTTACAGATTCATACTTTTCATCAATCCCTAGAGCATCGCGTTTCGTTTGAGACCGTAACACGGCCACATTCTATTACATGGTTTCCTCAACGACGTTCTTAAGTTAGCCTCTGATATTGACAGCAGTGCTCTTGCCTGGGATCTGTTAAGGAAAACCTTATTTCTAGTTAGCCTGGCTTCCAGGTGCAGAATTTCAGAGCTGTCGGCTCTTGCTAGAGGTGATGATCATGTTGATTCCTTCCATCCGGAGAGTCCTTCTCTCCCCTGATCAAGGTTCTAGCTAAAATGAAGACCCTCCCAGGACAGGTGGTCCTTGGAAAGTGATGCCTCTTTCCACAGGACCAGTCCTTATGGCCAGTTCATACCTTGAAGTCTTACCTGCTTAGAACTCCACAGTGCAAGTCGGGTCCTCTTTTTATCAGGGAGAAAGGTGGAACCCTTTCTTTGAACGCTATAAGGCAGCACATTCTATATTTTATTAAACAAGCCAACCCGGATTCAGTCCCCAAGGTTCATGATATCCGGGCGGTAGCTACCTCTACCAATTATTTCCATAGCATGGATTTTGCTGAACTTACCAAGTACACAGGATGGAAATCACCTCCTAGTGTTTAAAGCGCCACTATTTAAAATCCTTTCGAAGCCCTGAAATTTGCTGCAGTGGCTGTGGGGAGTGTCATCCCCCCACCCAAATAATCCTTAATCCTCTTCCTTTTCCCTCCTGCCCGCCTGCCTCATTTATTTCTCTGCCTGCTCTTCTGGTTCAATCATGCCTCACTGCCTTGCTCCTCATAATTGATGTTACTATTGCCCGTATTCTGGATTGTCTTGGTGATTGTATTTTGATGTGCTGTGAATTTGGATTGTATTAGGGGTACTGGATCTGTTTTTTGTTGCTCCATGTACCTCAATAATTTTTTTTTTTTTATGTCATGTGTCTCTCTTTTCCCTTAGATTTAAGTTATTGTTTAATTGTCTGTGACTTTATCTTGTTGGGTGTATCATTTTTCCTGCCCGTGGTGGTTTATAGTCTGCTTTTCTGCATTGTTCTTAAAGTTAAGTTGTTGCCCTTACCTGTTATGGGTTGCTTTTGTATAGAGAGTTATGATTATTAAATCTGTTTTTCATAGCATGCGTTTTTGTTCAAATCACCTTGTTTTTAAAAAATTTTTTCCCTTTTTAGCTTTGCAGTCTTGGCATGATTCTCTGTTACTATTTCACCAGGTGACATGGGGCCGAGCTCAGAAAAGGGATTTTGACAAAGGAAAAATCTATTTCTAAGGGAGGCCCCATGTCACCTGGTGACCCTCCCAGGGCCTGGTTTCCCCCTTCTTGCACATACCAAGCCCGGGGTGGTGCTAGCCTGAATGGTGTAGAGTGGGCGCTGGAGTCGCCGCTTAGCGGGGCGGGTGGCGTCAAGGGGCTGGGCAGCTCTCTACTTCTGGGGGATTTGACATGGGGATGTCTGTCAAGTGTGGCTCTGTGGTTGTGATTCCTTCCTGCCTTGAGTAATACCGACGTCTTCCATGTGGAAGTCGATCGACCTGAGATATTAACTCCAGCATTACTGAAAGCATTTTTTCTCTGGTATGTACTTAATGTTATACCTAGAAATTCGTGTTAGTATGGAATTTCACCGGGTGACATGGGGCCTCCCTCAGAAATAGATTTTTCCTTTGTCAAAATCCCTTATTACAGTAGAGGGTTTTATGCACATATGACTTGGTACATCATTTTTACAGTATACTGCTTTTTTTGACATTGTTCTTGACTATATACATCACTGTTTTAAATTTATAAAGATAATATAGACTAATATGTATACAGACTTAATAAACATTTTTTAGTGTTCTTTCATTTCTAGACTCTTTGAATGTTCTGCAGTTGTATATAAATGGCCACAATATCCATTGCAATCATTAATGACAAAATTATGAACCAAATCCAAACATTTGGAGGATAAAACGTACAGTACACATGACCCTCGGTGCCTTAAGAACCTTTAGTCAGTTGAGATCAGATCTGACACTAAGGGTCACATTTAACATGAGTCTTTCACCTCATTTGACTTTGTCAGCTACTCAAATTCTATGATGAGGGAGCATGCCATCCAACTGCAATGTTTGTAATCCCAATCACATTCCGTGCTACTATAGCTTCATTTACCGTGGATCAGTCACTGACAGAACAAAAAAAGGGAAAACAGATTGGGTAAAGAGTAAGAAAGCCCTAGCTAATTCTAGAGCAACTACATAGGACTGAATTATGACAATCAAATTTACATAGTTGCTCTTTGATGCCTCATCTTATGATATAAGCTAGTAATCTTAAGAGTCCATGGCATTAACCATGATACAATTAGTGCCTTGGTTTGCAGTTATGGTTGTCATGTAATACCTATATTTTGGAGGCAACTTTAGTTTCATAGTATTTCTGGGTATAAGTGTCTCCAAATAGGAGATAGATTTGAAATATCAATGGATAGCAAAACCTTGCCATTTGATCTGAAACTGGGCATTTATAATCCAAAAAGTCAGTATGATCTGTGACATAACTATTTACCTACCGTACGGATATGAAAGCCCAAAGTGCCAAAGGTTTGTATAGTTTTATTATGCAAAATATTAATTCAGTGAAACACTGTCTTGAAATTTGTTCAGTAACATATACAATGCTGAGTATTACCCCCTAAACAAAACAAAAATCAAGATTTTTCTTCAACTTTTACCAAAGGATTGCATTTTGCTGTTGCATATAATTAAGGAGAAAACTTACTTGAAAACACCAGTGCAATGAAACCCTCATTAAATCACATCAGAAAATTTAAATATACAATATACATCAGGTATATAGTGTATGTTTACATACACATACATATTGCAAATCACGCTTACATAATTAATTGTTATTTACAGTTGCATTTTTGTAGCATTTTATGCATGCACAAACAAGTCTACCTAAAAAAATCTACTGTTCTGAGAGAACTCACTCTGATAAGACTGTACTTTATATATCAGTCTTATTACACTTATCTGCTTATATAACAATTAACTATGTTTAGTTAATTACAATATAACTGAAGAAATACAGCAATAAGGAATTTAACAAGTAAAAAGAAGGATACATGGTGGTAAAAGTATAAAAATGCTTGGTCACAGTTAGCATGGCTAGAAGGGAATCTTTGTATGCTGCATCAATGAACAGCTTTGCTTTATTCCAACTTTTCAAAAAAGGGCTGTATTTTCTCCTTGAGTTTTTTTTTAATCTTTCTATCCACTATAATATAGCCAATGTACATGTTTTAAAGATTAACAAATACAATTACAAAAAATTTCAAAGGGCAAAATTCACAATGCAAATAGGGTTTGTTTCATGAAAGTAGCTGTCACTTAAATGCAATTTCTCTTGAACAGGAGGTGAAATCCAGAGCAAGACAAAATTAAAAATGTTGCACAGCTAGGTGGGAAGAGGATGAATGAATGGATGTAAAGCAAAAGGGTTGGGCACATGGTAAAAAACCTTCAACACTGTCTACAGCACACAGCTCATGGCACACTGTGCACAGTTCATAATCTCTTCTTTATTCCTTTGTGTCTTCACAATATTTTGCTCCTGCTGGTCCTCTAAGTTTTCCTTCAGCACTTAGGCCTTCTTTACCTACTAGTGCTGCTTTCCCATCATCCCCACCCCCTTTCAGTTTTTATTCAGATCTAATAAGCTTTTTCCATTTCTTCACATTCTAGTTATGTTAAAAGCACTCTTCTGCATGTCTGCATATCCTAAACTCCAGTCACTGAATCTTCAATTCTTTCCATGCTACCTTTTCTTATCACTCTTTCTCAAAATGTTCTTACAGATTGTGGATAGATGTATGCATTTATTTGAGACGTCATAATTAGGGCAAGTTTCGTGCCCATTTTTTATTGTACTGTATATCATGATCCAAATACATTTTATCCCTCCCATAACTATAAGATGTGTAAGACTTAGAAATAAAAATGAAATAAAGATTAAAAGGAGACATCTTGATTACCTGCCTATTTCATGCTGGGTGGGCCTTTGGGAGTGCTATTCATATATACATCAAACACTCATTATGCATATGTATGCTATTATTCACAAATATATATGTAATATGTCATTTTCTTAATAGAACTCAGAAATAATTTCTTCTTTATAATAGCAAGGTGAAATAATGTAACATGTCAGAATATATTTATATATCCAATGATCCTAAGATTCTTCTTAAGCTACCATTTCTTGAGTTAAATATGTGCACATTATTTACATGATAAAAAAATAAAACTTACATATGCAGATTTATTCCAGCCATCAAACGAGATATTTTTTCACTGTTACGCAAAATATTTGATTTAACAGCAGAAAGTTTATCTCTCTGTTCTTGGACAGCTGACTCTAACTCTGCTAACTGAGATCGAAGTGGCTCCAATTCTTGTTCCGTCATGCTTTAAGAAAACAATAAGTATAAAGAAAATCTGATTAATTCAAAAACTTTTAGGGCGGCTCACACAGAGTAATATATTATTAATAACATAGATATAAAACTGTTTCAAGTAATGTGGGAATTCGAGGTAGGTAATTTGAATCCGAAGGTGTATAGGGTGTAAAGATATCCATGACAGTGTCAATAATCAAACTTACACTATTCAGCTACAAGGTACAGGATTACTATACTCTAATGACATTCTTGCATACAGTAAATGGATTTTAACCTTCATATAATTTTATATTTTGTGATGAAAATGCAAAATAGTGGACCAAAATTTCAAAATTGTACCACTTCCAAATTACACATTTATTTCCAAGTGAGATCAGGTACATAAATGAAAAAACAAAACATCATGGGAGGAGGAAAGGGAGATGAGAGATATGGGGGTTCTTACTTTACTTGACATAAACAAGTCAATCATAAGGGAAACAATACTGTATTGCAATCATGGTTAGGAATAAATGAATCATCTCGGGTATCTCAGCCCCATTGACTGGATTGGAATATTCAATTTAGGTTTTCGAGTCACATACTGAGAAACAAGTCCATTCAGTGCTATTCAACATGTTTTTAACACCCTGTCACAAATTTTTCTAATATTTATCAGTTTAATAAAACTCAAAATCACTTTCTTCTCTTTTACCTAAGCAACAAGGCCATATGGTACAAATCAGTAGAAGATTTTTACACACAACTGAAATCTTTCATAAAAAACATTTATCTGCTTGGTTGTTGTTTAAAAGATGGTAAAATCATATTTCTTTTGAATATCACATTATTCTTATTTTACAAAACTTTGTTCCCCTAGCAATTCAATATATGACCCTGCCACATATTGAATGTATGTTGAAATACTGTACGTACATACATTCCATTAAATGTGCCTCACTATGATACCTGTCTGACAGTATCATAGTGTGGTACTCTCCTTCCTTCACCCCTTTGCATTAGATAGCTCTGTGAAAAATGCATATAGCTACTGTGCCTTGTAAGGTCTGAAATTATTACACTGACTAATCTTTGGAACATGCAGAAGTACATGATAATTACGTTGGAAAAGTTCATCAAAAGAAATGTATTATAATTACCTTTGCTCTCTTTTCAGAGTCTGAGCTAATTGCTTGTTTTCGTCTTTCCACATCTCTAGCTCCTTTTGCATGGAATCTAAATCTTCTTGTAAGTAGTCTAACATTTTGGCTGTGGAATAAAGTGGAAAAAATACAATATTTATTATCATCAAATAAAACTTCTTTAATACATTGCAACTCATTACAAATAAACATGCATATTTTTTCTAAAAAACATCGACCATGGCTAATTTTTTCTCTACAGTACAATTCCTTTACTTAGTGCACCCTAAGGAAACCTTTTTCCAAAGGAAGAAGAGCACCAGTCTCTGAAAACTGAGCAGTGCGAATTCTGAGGAAGGCTCACCAGGTCTCACCTGACAAATTAGGTCCTTCTTTGTGTTGTAAGCCTTTAGCAAGTAGAATGTAGTGCAGTGAGGATGGCCATTACATAATAGTTGGTATGAACAAAAAGAGTTTTACTATTTTTTTTCAAGAAAAACTGTCTCTTTAATAACAAATATGCACAGTACTTATAGTGTTCAACCTCAATTCAGGTGGAGAATTTCAGTTATCAAATCACCAGAATGCTGACAGGCGATAGAGTAGTCCTTCAATTATCCGGTTTCACCTTATTCAGACCTCAATGTTATCCAGAGGGTCCCCAGCACCGCAATATGAATGTAAAATATATTTACAATTCATACAAATGTTTAAAAACTGTACTTGGAAGGTTGGCAACACTTCACGAGTGAAGTACAGGTATAAGCAGGCTGAGAAAGGGTTATTGTGGAGGTGGTGGATCAGGGAAAGGGTTGGGGGGAGGAGGAGAATGGTTGGGCAGGATGGGTAGTGAAGGGTAAGCAGGAACTTGACTTTTTGAGAGCTTTCATGACTGATATTACTTAAAAGCAGTACTGTATTGTACTACATTAATTGAAGTTAAAAACTGAAACATCTTAACTCATCACTTTGTTTAATGCTTTTAATTGGCCTACTGGACAATTCTGTCTTGGTAAAATCAAAATATCTAAAAAATTTTACCTCCCGGAAGGTTCGGGGGCGAGCTAACTGAATATCTTGCTGGTAAAATCTCCATCCTTGGCATGTTTAATTCTCTGACAATAAAATTTACTCTAAAAGCGAATGGCTGAGGTTGCCTGGGGTGATTTTCATAAAACTGCCAATGCCTTTCATTTCTCATACAAATGCTGGTTAAAGACTTAGGGAGCCTCTGAAATCTGTACCAGCTCCGAACCAGCAGACGCTGGTAATGAAGATCCAGAGGCATCTCACCAGCATCTACAAGCATGCTCTTGGTGGGAATTTAAATGCTCCTGTACACATCCTTACTCCTCCATGATGAATTGAATTGAACATTTTAAGGCTATCAGGCTTTGCAGAAGTGTATACTTCACACCCATAAGTTAATTTTAAGAAGACCAAGGCTTTATATAATGTTAACACCTGAGTTTGGTCTGTACCCCACGAAGTGTGAGACAGAACTTTCAGTACATTCATTACTTTCAAGTATTTTGTCTTAATATATTTCAGATGTGGAATCCAGGTCAGCTTGCTATCAAAAATTAACCCAAGGAACCTTGTTTCACCAGCACATGGAATTCTCTGCCTATTTATGAACAAATCTAGATCAGGATGGAATCCTCATGTACTGTAAAAGTGCATGCTTACCGTTTTACTAGCAGAAAATCTAAAACCATTCATATCAGCCCATTTTACTATATTATTAATGCAGAGCTGAAGGCAGCATTCAGCCACTGCCCTCCTTGTTGCTGCACAAGATATCGAAAGGTCATCAACAAAAAGGTTTATGTTATATCTGTGGGAATTATTTTGCAAACCCCACTGATTGCTAAGGCAAACAAGGTTACACTTAAAACACTTTCCTATGGTACTCCTTCTTGAATGAATACATCTGGCATTGTTGCTCCACCTTGAACCTGAAATAACCTATTTTTTAAAAATGCCTTGATAAAAAGAGGCAATTTACCTCTCGGGTTACATTCATTTAGGACCCTCAAAATGCCATATCTCCAAGTTGAATCATAAGCTTTCTCTAGATCAAAGAAAACAGTGAGGTGATGCTGCTTGTTAGCAAAAGCTTCACATATTGAAGATTCCATTTGAACTAAGGTGCATGGTAACTGTTGAATAAAGGATTTAAATTCATCAATGGGGAAGACTTCACTAGGTGATAGATAGAGAGAGCATACTGCATATTTTCTTTGCTAATGGATCTGCACACTTATTGTTTGCAATGTAGATTGGATACTAATAGGATTTTGTGGGGGTGGCATTATGAACATGGAAAACTATACCCCCATGGCTTCCAATATTTAAGTTATAGGTGGAATGATAGGCCGTATACTCTCGGGGGCTGGGGCACCTAATCTGTATTACCAGTCATGGTCTCCTGCAAAGCTATACATACAGGAGACACTTCTGATATGAACAGCTTTAATTCTTCTCCACTGGGAAAATTAATGAATTCCATTTTCCTTTTGAGGTTGTTAAACTGGAGCCCTTTTTTAGAGCTTTCACTTACTGCCTTGCTCCTTTTTTCTGGAAGGAGACTGATGGTTTGCTGTTGCCTTCCCTTTTAGAGGTTTATCGGTCTCAGGAACACCAAGCAAAGCTGGCGCTGCCTGAGGAGGGCTGTGAGGGACAGACATTGGTGCATCCTCCAAAGCATCAGAAGCTCCAAGGAGACATAAGCACCAGATGATGAAAATACAGCCTCCAACAAGGCAGGAATGTCAGCCATAGGTGGTGCAGCCTCCAAAGAAGCCGACACACCAGGTACAGCTCATATATCCTCCAGAGAGAAGGGAGTGCCAGATACATCTGGCACCACCTGAAGAGGCAAGAGCACCAGAAATCACTGGCACTGCCTCCAAAGAAGCAGGAGCGTCAGAAATCACTGGCGCTGCCTCCCAAAAGCAAGTGCTTGAGAAACCACTGGAGCAGCCTCCGAAGAGGCAGGAGTCCCAGAAACCACTGGTGAAGTCTCCAAAAAGCACGAGAACAGGTCATCACTGATTTTTTTATTTACATTACCTCTGGTAGCATTTACATTTCTTCTTCGGTTGGCAGTAACACTGTTAAAGGATATTCCAGGTCTAACATACTGACTCAGTACTCTTTCTTTTGCCTCTCTAAACGTGATACGTTCAATTACCCTTAATGTTTGGATTTCTTTTCCATGATGTGCACATCACATTTAAGTGAAGATGATGGATGACTGTCACCACAATGTATACATCTTGCTTCTTTATTACATACACCATGCTCTGGTTCACTACATTTAACACATGTGGCAGGCTTGCCTTGTAGCTTCTGCCTACAAGACCCTAACATATTATGTCCAAATTCATGACAATGAAAACATCCCTCAGTCTTGGAATATATTGCTTAACCTTAAAATGCAACCAGGCTGCTTTTATTATATTAGGCAATCTAGTAAAATTGAATGTAATAATTAAATTTGGAAGTGGAACTGAGGCTCCATTTATCTTCTTCATTCTTTCAATTCTTTTCACACCTTGACCTTTAAATTCTTCTACTTAGCCATTTTATGTGCTGTCAGCTGAAGTTTCTTTCTACCGAAAACATTCTTGTCCCAGCAAATGACAGTGTGGTAGTATGAAAAAGTTGGTTTGTATGAAAGAGGTATAACAGAAAATTTAAGTGTTTCTACAGAAATCTCAACTGGGCTCTCAGTATGGATATAACCTAACCATATCTTCCCTACGGACTGGTATTGCTGGATAGATGATGTCTGTAATTTTTGCACTAGGTACCTAGCAATGCTGGGTGAGTAGTTTCACAGTAGATATTTAAAAAGTCCATACGTGAAGGTCTCGGCTCAGAAAGGATGCGTAAACGATTTTTCCTCCTACTTTCTGGGATAGAATAGTGGGTCATAGTGGAATTGATCTTTTCGCCAGTTATTGAAGTAACAGGAACCAATGCTGTTTGGCCAATATGGGCGATTAAGTAAGCTGTTCCTTTGAAGGTTATGAGTTTGCTCAACATCTTTGACATCTGGGACAATGGAGGAAAAAGATATATAGTCCTCCACTCCTCCACTTGTTCCAGTCTTGTAGGAAGGCATTTCTTGCTATTGCTTGACTGTCCAAGTTCGGAGACACATATACTGGGAGTTTGTGATCCTCGTATGTGGCGAACAGGTTCACTTCCGGTTGTGGAAGCATGTTGGCTATTGTTTGAAAAGAATGGTTGTCCAACATCCACTTTGTTGAGGCTGTCGTTTTCCTTGACAGAGAGTCTGGTATTACGCTGAAAGACCCTGTGAGGTGAATTGCAGACAGTGCCACTTCTTTACTTGTGCCATCTGAAGGATGGCTAGCATTACCATGTTGAGAGGAGGTGAACGTGATCCTAATCTCTTGATGCAGTACACTGCAGTCGTGCTGTCTAGAACCAACAGAACATGTGTCTCTTCTGGAGGTTTGAGTTTTTTTGAGAGAGAAAAGGACAGCTATCAGTTCCAGGAAATTGATATGACACTTCTTCAGAGTAGCTGACCACCTCCCTGCCACCTGACGATCCTCCCAATGTCCTCCCCGACCTGTCAACGAGGTATATGTGTGTGTATTGTGACTCTTACAGATGGAGGAGTCAGGGTGACCTGTTTCGCCAGAGTTTCCTTCCAGGTCCAAGGCCAAAGTGTCTCCCCAATTTTCTGATTCTTTTAGTGAGATCAGTCTTGCATCTTTTTTACTTGCATGCAATAGCCAAAATTTGTTCACGTTTTTCAATTGCAATCTGAGTATTGGATCTATTACTGATGCAAACTGCAGCAGACCCATCGTGCATTCTAATTGCTGTCTGAAAACTCTGGGCTGTGCTAGGAACCTTCTGAGGTTTTTCCTTATTCTGTTTTGAGTTTTGATGGGGAGAGACAACAGGCCCTGAAGAGCATCCCAACAAAGTCCCAGCCACTGAAAGCGTCTGCTGGGCATGAGGCAGGATTTTTTCCAATTTATTATAAAATCTTTTGACTGGAGTCTGTTGACCACTGCTCTTAGGTTTTTCAAGCACTCTTTTCTTGCGGACCCCCACATTAACCAATCATCTAGGTAAGCTATTGATTGTATCCCTTCTTTCCCGAGTTCCCAGACAACTACCGTTGCTAATTTTGTAAAAATTCTTGTGCCAATGTGTAGCCCAAAAGGCATGACTTTGAACCTGCACATACCTTTCCCTATCCGGAACCCCATGAAGGGGCGGAAGGGAGCGGCGACAGGGACGTGCCAGTATGCGTCTTTCAGATCTATAGAAACTGTCTAAGTACCTTTTGGAATGACTGCACGTACCTGGGCAACGGTAGTCATCCGAAACTTTTGACAAACAACGTACTTGTCCAATGTTGATAAGTCGAGGATCACTCTTCATTCAGAGGAATCCTTTTTTGGGAACACTGAATAGACGTGCTTGGTGGCGAATATATGCATGTCTCTCCATGGTATCTTTTAACAGGGCCTTCCAGAGATGGGTCTGGTTCTTGAAAGAACCCCTTTAAAGGTGGGGGAGGTGACCATTTCCACCCCAGCCCATTGAGAACAATGCTGTGTCCCCAAGGAGAAGAATTCCATTCCCTGTGATGCCTTTGAAGCCGACCCCCAACCAGTCAATTCCTATTGGTATCCCCCTCTTCCTCTACCTTTTCCCTTGAAAAGCATTCTGGGCATTCCTTTTCCTTTATAAGACGGTTTTTGGAACTTGTGAAAACGAAGTCCTTGCTGACGTGGCTGTTGCTGTCCCTTTGACGGGGGTTGTCCCTCCTGACTACCTACCTGTTTAAGAGGAAAAGTTTTGGAGGTGACTGCAGGCTTGTATGATTTTTTATCACAGTGAGCCTTTTTTGAATTGGGTAAAGGGAAATTTCAGGTTTTTTGTTTCCTGAATTCTCCTTTTCCCAAAAGAGCGTATACTGTACAATTTTGTTGGCATGCTTGCTTGTTGAACTTAGTTACAACAGAATCCTCAAACAGGTCCTTACAGAAGGGGTTAGACTGTAATAAAGCAGTCACATTGGGAAGTGACTTGTAGGAGCCTTCCAATGTTTCCATTCACACTTTTATGCACCAGTCTAAAAAGTCAGAGTGCTTCCCATAGGGTTCTCATAAGACTTTTAGCCACAACGGCATAAATTGTCCTGGAATCTTCTGGTGGCAACTTCTAGCACAGAATTCTGACTAAGCTGTCTCATCTGAGATTCTTCTCATAGGGGTCCCAAATTGCCAGGTAACCACATCTAAGGGGAGCTTTTTCCTTTTAAAGGGGAGCTGAAGTGTTGCCCATTCCTTGGTGAAATTTTTTGAAACTAGGAGGACTGTGGCAAATGGTTTTAGTTCTGTCACTGGCTTCCGTTTTCTAGTTACTACATAATTCTGAAAGTCTGCCTTCACATGGTTAATTATTTTAAAAGTGAAGGGACAAAAGTCTGGGGGTACCTGGTGAGCAAGCTGGGTTTTATTCATATTATGAGTATAGATACATCTTCTGCTGACCTGGTAAAGGGCGTCATCTATAGCTTTCAATGCTGTATTCCCACATAAGAGAACTGTTTCCTTTCGAGGCTTCTCCATGTCTGGCAAAGGTGGTATCAGACACCATTCTGTATTAGAGAATGCTGCCCTGTCTCTAAATTCCACATGTAAAACTTCGATCATGGTTTTTCTCTCATTAATTAGATACTTACCATCAGGAGAGAAAATGTACATTGAAGCGTCTTGCCAAGGACTATCAGTACCATCAGGGGAGAATACTGGAGCCCCTGTTATCTTTTGAGCTGAAGTTCTGTAGTCCAAACTGGCCATTATGTTGGTTCCAGTTGAAATTCTAACCTTGGACTTTGTTTGGTCAGAATTTGTTTCCAACCATCCCTTTTTGGTTGCAGGATGCAGTACTTTTACACTTTGGAGTGTACAGTTATGTAACTGACTTGATTTCTTTAATTTCCTGTTCGGAATCATGCAATATGCCCATTATATACAGTATTGCCGTTCTGTGGCAAGGGTGTCTTTGATGTTAATCATAATTTCCTTAAGGAATTGATCAAATGCCGCAAACTGTGTATCCCTTTGGGGAAAGCTTGCGTAATCTGACTGAGCATCTACAGTTCAACTATAACTGCCTGTTACCCTGGGGGCAGAGGTCCTGGGTAAGCTACTATACCCCTCCGGAAATGTAGTAATTTCAATTGGGCTAGGTGGATCCTTGTATCCCTTTTGGGGGAAGATCCTGATCAGCTTCTGAAAGCTGTATGGGGGATTGAATTCCTTCTGGAAACTTTCTCCCATGGTTAGCTGAAGGTTGTGACCCTGATCCTTCTGGGTTCAGCAAGGTCATTTCGTTAGCAATATTAACTTCATTTATAAGAATATCACCTCCGAGAGGAACTTCCTCTATTTCCTCCAAGGGGTTAACCTGGGAGGTATTGGGGACTGATGTTATTGGGTTTTGGCCCAAACATATATCTTCTGAGAAGGGGTTAAATATATGCTGCCATAGTTCTGCAGGAAAGATATAATCTCCCCCTTCGTCCCCCTTGCTGAACCCTAGGACCCATCGTGACAGCTTAAAATGAGCCGTTTCGTCCTTAAATCTTGCTGCCAAGAGCACACTATAAATTTTGCACATATCTGGCGATCAAGTAAATTTGTCTTGTTTTTCACAAGGACTATGCTCATGGCAGGTGGTATGGGCCGTACCCACTGGCAGAAAGCAAACCGAGCAATTTGCTATGGAACACTTGAGCTGAGGGTCCTGCATAATGGCAGCCCTCATTCTAGGCTTATTTAAAACCTAAGGATATAAACTACACAGAAAATAACCCTCTTATATTCTGGTTTTCTATTTTATGTAACCGAGACTACCCTTTTGTCTCGTACTCAGCCATGCTGTTTTTAAGCTAAAAGCAGGATATTCCCTTAAAAGGAGATTCCTACTTAATCTGGTCAGGCTACTGGCTGTTATAGGTTTATATAAATTTTCATGGTATGGGCTACATAAGACCCTACCAGCATGTAGCCTTACAGAAAGGCTACTGGGTCGTAAAAAAAACTAGGTTATTTTTATTGAGCCTAGAGTATTGTTTATATGTAATCCTAGGCTTATTTGTTCTTTCTTAGCCTTGTACAGGGTATGGCCTAATCCAGATTATTATAGATCACTCTTAAATGTATAGGCTATATAAAACCAGAAACTAATATGTAACCTTATAGTTAGGCTACTATTTTTCTCTAATCCTGGTTGTTGCCTATATCCAATCCAGAAACTAATATGTAACCTTATAGTTAGGCTACTAATTTTGTGTAACCCAGGCTGTTGCCTATATCTAATCCTAAGTTATTTGGTCTACTATATGAAACAGTAACCCAATAACGTGTGATCTTATAGCTGGGCTATCACTTACTCTAATCAAAGATACTGCCTAATCCGAATTATTTAATTCACACTTAAGGGTATGGGTTACATAAAACACAATTACCTTAGTATGTAGCCTTAAAACTAGGCTACCATCTCATCCGGCACAGGTTACTATTTTCATCTAGTCGTAGATTACATTGTTTAGTCCAACAATGGCATGTTTAGTAGAAGGTTATCACTTAAATTAATGTAAGATACTCTCTAGTTCTGGATTATTTTGGATTATTTGGATCATGCTTAAGTATACAAGCCATATAAGGGCAAAAAATCCATAGCCTGTTTATCAAATCCTAGGATCCTTGCTGTAAACTAGACTGCTGCCTAGGACCATAAGAGGATGTGTCTTAAAAGGTTCTTACTTACCTTAATTTAGGTTACTACCTAATGCAGGTTATCTAAATCACCTTAAGGATATGTAATCCTAGGTTATAAGCTACACACAGCATCCACTATAGTCTAAATTATTCTCACTGAATTTGTTAGGCTACCATATCAAGTAGGCTAACACCTAGGCTATTGTAGACATCGTTATCTGAAAGGATTATCTAAATTAATACTAAACTGTGGAACATTTCTTTAGTTAAAACTTCTAAATAGAATGATCAGTTCTTCAAATTTATTCGCTTTTCGCAAATAACAAAGAGACCGTGAGGGAGCACCGAACATGTGCTCGCAAAATAAAGTCTGGTTTCCAGCTTTTGTACACAAACTAAACACCTGTTTCACAGTTTAAACTAACCATTTTTAACTGAAGCTTAAAAATAAGCACTTTTAAACTTTCAATTTTAGATGTTTCCATGATCCTCGCTGATGAAAATTTTGAGGAACGAAGCAATTTTTATGAGGAGCACTAGCTTAACGTCTGCATTTAACACTGACTACAAGGTGTAAGATGTGTTAGCTCATGAACCTGCTAGCAGCGCCTAAGTGCCGCCCATATAAGTGATTCATTGTCACGAGCTATCTGTACTTCCGTCTTCCGCTGTGAGTCAGTTGTAATGAAGATACGAAACCATGATGAGTATCATTTCCTGATCCTGCCTAGCATTAGACCCATCATGGCACACTGAATGAAGAAATAGGACCTACAGCCATATCCATAGTACAGCATGGCACCACCGCTGAGACGACCCTCATTTGCATCCCCCAGGGGCAGAATTGCAAGGACAGGAAGTTCAGGAACCGGCGTCAGGATATCGCCGGCTTCAATGCTGCAGGCTCAACACGTGTTACAAACCCAGCAACAGGCCATCCAGAACCTTCAGGCTGAGATAACAGCGTTGTCACTCCCGGGTAGCAATGTCCCCCAACCAAGGATCCTTCATCAGCAGCTCCAGAAAAGTGCGAGGCTGAGGTGTCCCCTGCAGCCTTCAGGTCTTGGAAACGGTCAATGGAGTGTTGGTTGCAGCTATGCAAGGTGAAGCCTAACGAGGCTGTTCATCACATAAGGCTACATTGTGTCCCGATACTGCAACGTGCACTTGATTCTAGATATACCGACGCGCAGTGGAGTGCCCCTCTACTGAAGGGGCATTCAATGCAGTTAAGCAATTAGTGATAAAAGCTTCTAATCAAGCAGTGCAGTGGCTAGAGTTTTTTGATTTGGTCCAAGAGCCTAGTGAGTCCTTTAATGATTTTTTTATTAAGTGTACGCAAAAGGCTACCGATTGTGCATTCACTTGTCCTAATTGTAATCATGATTTATCTGAATATATGCTATTGCGTAAGCTCATGGTAGGCCTAAATGATAAAGTGCTAAAAAGGCAAGTATTTCAGTCGTGTAATGATATTCGTGATATCGACTCCCTCAGAGTCATGTGCAGTGCGTTTGAGGCCGCCCGTGACGACGCCCTTCGTAAAAGGGCATGGCCTAGCAGCTTCCCTAGAGCAGCTGCTGCCGAAGTGTGTGAGGAAGAACCCGAGGTGGCTGCCGCCCTTAATAAATATGACAAGAGTGCCCCTGTGAAAGTACAATCACGCCCCTGTGGTAATTGTGGTATTCGTCATGCCTCTGGGTATTCCTCATGTCCTGCAAGAAACACGACATGTCACGGGTGCGGTAAAACTGGACACCTGAAGAAGTGTTGCAGAGGGCGGAGCACCAAGAAAAACGTCAGTGGTCTGGCAGAGGAGTCGGACATAGTGAGTGCAGTGACTGCAGTTGTCGTAGCGGCAGAGGCAAGGTTGCGGAATGGGCCGTCCCCACAACCCACTATTCGTGTTGATGTATGCTTGGCCAACTCAACTGAGTGGTCCGGTGTACGAGCGGTGCCGGACACTGGTGCCCAGGTTTGTGTTGCGGGACCCGCTGTTCTTGCGACGTTGAACGTGAAACCGGCTGCTTTGAGGTTGAAGGGAGGGTTGCGAGACTTTGCCAACCTACATCTGAAGTGTTTAGGGTCGACCTTGTGTACTATAGAATACAAGGGGAGGCACACAACCCAGGAAGTGTATTTCGTAAAGTCTTCCATTGCACTGACTTTTATCTATCCTTGACGCTTGCAAGAAACTAGGTCTTGTGCCAGAAACGTTTCCAAACCATGCCCCTTCTCGGACTCCGCCCCACAGCAGCAAGTGCGACCCATACGTCCGTCGAAGCAACCGATCAATCTGCAAGACCGTCGACCATCCCGTTTTCCCCTACTGAGGAGAATATTACCAGATTGGAAGACTGGTTATTAGCCCATTTTTCAAGCACGACATTCAACACCGAGAGAGAGCCCCTCCCGGTAATGGAAGGGAAACCCCACCGTATCCACCTATTACCTGATGCAGTTCCTTATGCCTGCCACACACCTGCGTCAGTACCCAAGCACTGGGAAAAAGAGGTGAAAGCCCAGTTGGAGGAGGACATTAAGAGAGGGGTCTTACAACGAGCTCCCCTTGGGGAGCCCACAGAATGGTGTTCACGTATGGTGGTCGTGGCCAAGAAATCGGGGCAACCAAGACGTACAGTGGACTATCAGAAGCTCAATGCAAGTTGTAGGAGGGAGACCCACCATACCCCCATGCCCTTCCATATGGTATCCAGCATTCCCCTCTGCTCATACAAGACTGTGGCCAATGCCTATTGGGGATTTCACCAGGTGGAACTGGACAAGGAGAGCATACCCCTAACTACATTCATCACACCTTGGGGCAGGTATCAATACAGAAGGACACCAATGGGGCACTGTTCTGCCTCCGACGCATATACACGTCGTTTCGATGATGCCATTGAAGAAGTACCCAGGAAATTCAAGTGTGTGGACGACACACTCCTCTATGATTCAAGCGTGGAAGGGGCCTTTTGGCATGTGTGTGACTTCCTCGCAGTCTGTGCATCTAAAGGCATCACCTTAAAACCAGAAAAATTCAAGTTCTGCAAGAAAGAAGTGGAATTCGTTGGGTTTGACGTCGGTTAGGACTCCTACAAGCCTTCAGAAGATTGTCTATCCGCCATCAGAAGTTTCTCGATGCCCCAAAAGCCCACAATATCTGATTTTAGGTCATGGTATGGTTTCGTCAATCAGCTGGCCCCCTTCCTGACAACAGCGCCTATCATGACCCACTTTAGAGACCTACTGAAGAAGCCCTCAGGCAAACAGGTCTATTGGAATGAGCACCTTCAGGAGAGGTTTCGTCAAGTGCAAAACACCGTCTGCAAGTTAGCCAAGGACTGTTGCAGTCACTGACTGGAGTAAAGAGGGCGTGGGATTCGTCATCCTCCAGCAATATTGCAGCTGTACATCCGTCGACACCCCCTTCTGCTGTAGAGATGGTTGGAGAATAGCGCTTTGTGGCAGTCGTTTCCTCACGCCCGCCGAGTCTGGGTATGCAGCTGTGAAGGGGGAAGCCCTTGCGGTGGCCTGGTGTTTAAAAAAGGCGCGGCTGTTCTTATTGGGCTGCCCGAACTTGACAATTGTCACAGATCACCGCCCTTTAGTTAAGTTACTAGGCAATAGAAGTCTCGGCGATATTACCAACCCCAGACTGTTTAGGTTGAAGGAGAAAACATTTTTGTATAATTTCCATGTTAAATACCTACCAGGCAAGAGAAATCATGCTGCTGACTTCCTTTCTCGATTTCCTGCCCTGAGGACCGCGCCAGATAGACAGGATGAGAGCTTCAACGAAGAATTAATGATTGCCATGGTGTCAGCAATCACAGAAAACCTACAGGAGCAGTGCACCATAGATGAGAAAATTGTTTAAGAGGCTGCCCTGGACGACCCAGCATATCAGCTACTAGTCGCTCGAGTGACTGCAGGGGACTGGAACCTGAAGAAATCACAAGAAATTGCATGTTTGAGGCCCTTCTACAGCATCAGGGAACATTTGTCTACATCTGGCAACCTGGTCACATACTGCTTCAACGACAGCTGCATCCGCCTTGTCATTCCCGAAGGGCTCCGCCATCAGGTAGCCGCCAACCTTCATGCTGGACATCAAGGCCTAGATAGAATGTTGAGAAGAGCGAGACATTCATTCTATTGGCCGGGCATCGAGGGTGACCTCCAGCATCATTGTTCACAGTGTACATCGTGCGACGCCCACTCACCATCACTGCCTGCCGAAGTCATGAGGATGACCCCTGCCCCAGAGTATCCGTTCCAACAGACTGTCATGGACCTGTTTCAGCTTGCAGGACACACGTACATGGCATACTGCGACAGGCTTACAGGCTGGCTAGAAATAGCCCACTTCCCTAATGGCACCTCATCTGCAAAGGTCATGACAAAACTTAGGAATTACTTCACTCGGTGGGGAGCACCTGAACAATTGTCTACGGACGGCGGCACCAACCTAGTGAGCGAAGAAATGATGGCCTTCTATAGGAGATGGAGAGTTGACATACGCCTATCATCTGCCCACTACCCGTAGTCAAATGGGAGAGCCGAGGCCGCGGTTAAGTCCGCATAGAGGATAATTAGAACAAGTATCAGTGGGACTGGGAGCCTCGATAACGACAAGGTGTCATTGGCCATGCTACAGTACCTGAACACGCCCTTGAGGGGTATAAATAAATCTCCGGCACAACTGGCAACTGGGAGACAGCTATGCGATGGTGTTCCGACCGCAAAACTCAACTATATGGTAGACCGCCACTGGAGAAAATCCATTAGAAAAAGAGAACGTCAAGTAGCAAAAAGAAATAAGAAGATGATTGACAGCGGCACCAACAGGAGGCTCACGCCCATACAGCCAGGCACACACGTTAGTGTTCAGAACCAGATGACTAAGGCCTGGGACAGGCTGGGAATTATAGTCGAGCAACGACGTCATAGGCAGTACACAGTAAGATTAGATGGCAGTGGGCGTTCGTCGATAAGAAACAGACGACACCTCAAGGTCATTGAACTGCCCGCCAGTGAGCCAACAGAAAAAAGAAACGTTCCTAAAGGCAACAGAAAACACTACAACCCAAACTTCATGCCTGACATAAACAGACTCATAACAGAACGAAACAATTTAAGAAATACACCAACCCCACACACACAAATCACAACAAATCGCATACATGATTTTAAACACAGAAATAAACACCAAATTAACTCAAAAACAGACAGAGAACTGGCAAACTTTTTCAAGGTACACTAGACTACAGAACCAACCCATCCAAACTACACAAAACTATCAACAGTCTCATCAATTCAAATAGTGGGAACACTCAAAGTCACGCCTCAATCACCACATCTGACAAGATCCTTCACGCAAACAACAAGCCAGCATCTTAATAAACCACTACGCAAAAATCAGCCACCTACGCAAATACAAAGAAGACAGACACATCTACAGACGCAAACAACAGTTCCCATTAGATTACACAGTAATACTAGCCACAACAGAAGACACTGCTAGAATCATTAAACAACTTAAAAACTCTGCAGCCATGGGCATCGATAACATTTCAAACATTCATTTAAAACATCTAGGTCCCCATGGCGCACAAACACTGACAAACATAGCCAATTTTTCATACGCACACTGCATTATACCACACATTTGGAAACTGGGGAAAATAATAGCACTTCTAAAACCAAACAAAACACCTACACAAGCAGCTTCATACAGACCTATAACTTTACTCTGCACACATCAAAAGTAGTAGAATGCCTTATCTTACGCAAAACCACAACACACATACCACTGTCACCCACTCAACATGGCTACAGACCACACCACTCCACAACAACACTACTCACCAACCTTACACAAAAAATACAAGATGGCATTAACTCCAGATGCCCACCACAAAGAACACTGCTAATCACAATAGACATAAGTAAAGCCTTTGACGCCATCTCTAGACCACTTCTCATCAACAAAGTTTAAAACACCACACTACACAACAACACCAAACGCTGGCTCGCCAATTACTTAACAGACAGACAAGCATTTGTACACTACAATGGCGAGTCATCCAAAATCAGAAACTTCCCGAACAGCGTCCCACAAGGCTCCGTCCTAAGCCCAACACTTTTTAACCTATTCATGCATGACATACCAACACCACCTAACAACATATACATCTCCTCATATGCAGACGATCTAACAATCATATCAATACATGCAGACAAAAACATATGCTCCACACAAGTACAGACTTACATAACACAACTTGAAAACTGGCTCACAAAACAGATTACAGGTAGCACCAACAAAATCCACAAGTACACTACTCACTAGTCACAACAAAGAACATCAGTACAGACCCACAGCAACGCTGAACAACACCACAATTCCACACACACACAAAACAAAAATCCTAGGAGTCACACACAACACTTCAATGTCATTTGCTCCACATGTCAGTAACATCATCAAGAAATGCAGACCTAGACTAAATGCACTAAGATCACTAACAGGCACAACATTTGGACAACAAAAAGAAACGCTCATCACAGTATACAAACAATACATCCGCTCCATAATAAACTACGCCAGCCCAGCCTGGCACTCTGCCATATCCAACACACAACTAAACAAACTACAAATAATACAAAACACAGCTCTTAGAATCATCCTTGGCAGTATACAATCCACACCAATAGAACACTTACACGCCGAAACCAAGATTCTCACCATTAGGCAACACTTAGACATGAGAGGCACACAATTCTTGGCATCGGTCATAAACAACACAAACAGCCCATGCTATTACCTTCACGACCACCCTCCAACACACAGGCAAATAGCGAATACACCACACAGACACTATACAAATATCTTGAATTCTATACCACCACCCACAAACATCACACAAAACAAAAAGCACATCCATACTCATCTCACCAGACAAGCACTTAATAACCTTCCCAACAACAAAATACTCGGCACCCCCCCACCCAACATAAGCAGCACAGAAACACAGCTCTCAAGATTGAAGAGAGTACACCTGACTCGACTTCGCTGTGGTCATCACCAATCACTAAACACCTACAAACACCGCATAGACAACACCCAAACAGACATATGTCCACTCTGCCAAGTTAGCCCCACACAATTACACATCTCTTAGTAGATTGCCCTAACTTGGCAGCCCTTAGACAACAACACAACATCCACACTACCACACAGTTATGGTCAGATCCAGTAAGCGTGGTGTCCTTCTTGCGCGGTGCAGGCTTCCTGGCATAACAGAGTCTGGAGAACCACAACAACAACAACAACTACCGAAGACGAAGTGGCTCATAAGCCTAAGTCTTCCCCATCAACGCCAAAGGTACGGCCCTCAAGGAAGAGAGAGGCCCCTGCCTGGATGAACGATTATGTATAATTAACCGTGCTTTGATTCTGCATTTTACAAGATGAAAGTGTTTTTTTTTTTTTCTTTTACTGAATTTAAATGTACCTTGAGTTCGTATTTGCTGATGTGATGATTGTTTCACTTTATATGTTAGTGCCACTGATGTTGAACTCTCTCTCTTTCATTCTCTCTACTTTTCCATCATCTTAATGTTGCCATTACTCGTTATGATTGTGGTTTGCCATACGTGTCTCGAATGTTTTTCTTTGAAAGTGTTAATCGTTTCGCTTGTCATATTGTCTGTCTTTAGTGTTGCCGATGTGTTGTCAATGGTAAGTCGGAAAATATTACCCTCTTCGTAATATTTTGGGAGGGAGATGTAAGATGTGTCAGCTCATGAACCTGCTAGCAGCGCCTAAGCGCCGCCCATATAAGTGACGTCATTGTCACGAGCTATCTGTACTTCCGTCTTCCGCTGTGAGTCAGTTGTAATGAAGATACGAAACCATGATGAGTATCATTTCCTGATCCTGCCTAGCATTAGACCCAACACAAGGATAATGGAATTTGGTCTTTTGCCTGCCCAGTCAAAAACAAAATGGCAGATGTGCATGCACAATTGTCACTTCTTAATGGTTTTGACATTGGAAAACTGGGTTCAGCTTTGCTGAAAATAAGGGAAAATGCCCTCTTATCTTTGAGTCCGTTATACTCTATCATGTGTCATAGTGTTTTCATTACGACACAATACCCGGCTACAAGACCAGGCTAAAAGATATTTCTTTGTTATTAGTCTAGTCATCATGGAGAGCTGGCACACCAATGGGGGGTAACTCCTTGAGGACGAAACAAACAACTATACTATAAAAAAACTATAGGAAGAAGGACAACGACGAAATCCTAAACTGGCTGATGTTGAGCATGCTAATTCCCAATCTGAAGAAGTCTCACAGACCATAGTTGGGAGAACATTATAATATTAGGATTTATTGAGAGCAAGGTTCAATTAGGTTAAGGTTCTTTTGAGAGGTGGGGAACTAGAGGATTAAGGGTGAGTACAATAAGTTTTGATGAATCACATTATTAAGTTAGGCTAAGTTGGGTATAGGAGGCTAAGTTTATCAGATTAAGTTTTTTATGACCATTGTAGTATTCAAGTAATAAACTGGCTTAAGGAAAGTCGAGTTTCATTTAATATCTCTAAATCTGTTCCCAGCATACTGCCCTAATTGCGTACAATAAAAAGCCCCTACAACATGGAAAGGTCATCTATGAAGTGTATATGGGTTCTATCATGAGGAATCAAGGATATATCATTTACTGCTGAAACAAAGGTCTCAATAAGCACACAACCTTCAAGGACTCCATCTTCTTGGCATTTTCTTTCAGCAAAGTATTGGCTACCTTGACCTGAAAGAAATGAACCAATAATGTCTGGATGAAATATGGCGATACTCCCCTTAGTCCAGAGCCGTATAATGTTCAACGAATTCCTTCTCTTCAAGAAGTATCATATGTCCTTGTAAAGTCTCCGCTCAACGGGTTTTCTTTAGTGAACCTCCCGTTTTCTACGGTGCCTTTTCTCCTGACCTTAAGTTGCAATACCTAGCCATGTTTTATTTATGTAAATATGCATTTATTATCTGCTCATTTGTGCCCTTTTATATTGTACGTGTGTCAGAGCATTGTTGTGTCTAAATCTGTTCATTTTATTTGTCATGTTATTTGTATTTACATGTCCTGTTCACATTGAGAACAATTGACCTCGGGTCACCTGTATTTCCTTGTATGTCTTTGTACTGACGTCCACAGCCGCTTTATAAGCAGCCTACTCCTTTAATAAACTAGCAGTCAATGTCTACCTACTCTCTCTTTTGCACCCTCTCACATCCTTTCCATGTAAGAAACACTATGGTCATATGATGCTAATTGGCAAAAAATGTCTTGCAATGACCATCTATTCCACCAGCTTTTATAAACGTGACATTACCTGGTATGAAAAATACTGAAATGATGGCGAGTTCCCAAACACTTGGGTAACTGCTGTTTTGATGTGTCTGATTTTACAGTACTTTCAATAAATTTCTTGGTATTAACTGAAATGTGCCTTACCATGGCAAATGGAATTTTGTCAGGACCTGGGGCTGCATCTTTACATGATGCCAAGGTGGTATCAAATTCTCTTTCAATAAATAATGTAATATTTTTTTCATTTGTTGTGATGTCCAGTGGCTTTCTTTAAGTTCTGAATTCAATAGCAATTGGGGGTCTACTTCTTACCATATTAAATTATTATACTGTAGATTTATGATACAGGTCAACCATCACTAATCCAGCATCACTGGGACCTGCAGGGCGCCAGATTAGTGATTTTCCTGGATTACATACTGGTTAGGTTACAATATACTTAACCCAACAGTTAACCACCTCATCCTACCTTTAAAATACCCTGTAAATCAGTACAAGTTGGTTAATAGTGAATTTTACTAAAGCGTAGGTAAAATAAATGGTACAGGTAATTCTGTTGACTTATACAAGAAAGTTCATCACTTCTGTTTCCTAAGTGAAGAGCTGGAATTTGCAGCTAAGCATATTTACATGTCTTGAGGTGAAAGCCTGTCTGGATTCCCATCTTCATCTTGGAATTTTTTTCATATATTTTATGTCATTCTCATCTACATTTTTTTCATATATTTTACCTTATTCTCATTTATATTTTTAATGTATTTTCTCATACTTTATTTGTACAACCCAAAAGATAATCGCAGTCGTGTGCATAGGGTACGTACAGTATGCAGCAAAACTATAGCAAAGTCCAGCGCTCTTTGCAGTTAAGCCCCGCCCACTGCTTACGTCATGACCATCCCTTAAAGCTAATTGGTTAGCAATAGTTTCGAAAAGTTGGTTAATCTGTGGCTCTTTTCATGTTCATTAATACTGCAATGGTTGTTGTACCGAACTAAAATACGTTCTGCAGATTATCAAAAGGAAACGTTATTTTATCCCCTGAAATAAAATCGTAATACGCATCTCAATAAAGGTGGTAAAAAAAAAAGGAAAATATAAACGAAGTCAGGAGTGTTCCGCGATGCTGCAATGTTGTGTTTCGTAAATGAGGTTCACCTGAATAAGGAGGTGACACAGGGAATGTCTGCATTCGAATCGGTGCACTTGAATCACTGGACAATGATAATTACCGTCTGATATTGTCAAGCGTGTTCACCATTCTAAACAAACACAAAGACTTTCTCAGAGCTATGCAGACTGATATTTCATATTGATTTTAGGAAATGTTACAACTTTTTAACAGTCATAAAATCCATTTCATTGCAATCGTTTACACACTCGGAGGGATGACAAGCAGTGACGGCACCCTAGAAAACCACAATATGCCTATGATTAACTTAAAGTTACAGTATAATAGGCTGTACGAGTCATATTGGATATAATTTGCTGAGAATTTTCTTAAGGACATTATCTTCTTTCGAAATAACAGGATCATAAAAATGGAAGTAGACCTATAATGTCCTATGTCTTTTTGTCGGTTTACGCAGCTTATGGTGTTTGGATTATAGGCCTATCTTATACTCAGTCTTTTTATTGTGGTTATTCTTATTTTTGTTTTTGTTGTTATGGTGCTTGTAGTTTTGTCTTCAAAAACTTTTCATATGGTGACCTAACATTGCAGAATAAACATAGACCTATTCATAAAATAATGGTGTAAAGAATTATCTGCCTACTCTTGTTAATTGAAATTTAGTCATTTGTTTTAATCATAGTAATCGGGATCTTTATGAATACAGTCTACGCTAAATATTCTCCTAACGAGAGAGAGAGAGAGAGAGAGAGAGAGAGAGAGAGAGAGAGAGAGAGAGAGAGAGAGAGAGAGAGAGAGAGAGAGAGTTTGCTGACTCATGTATCCTTTTGTCCAACAGGGTAATCCACAAGAATGCCCCCAAAAGCAAATGAATATCATGGGCTACTCGCAGACTGGTTTGGATCATCTCATACATAACTTTTTTAGCTATCATTTATTTTTTCTTATTTCGTTACTTATCTTATGATGTCTTCCTACCATAGCCTTCATTTTCGTAGAAATGCTACAGCAGCCTTATATTCACTGTCACAGTAATATATTTTGTAAATATATTTTCAATATATTTTATTGACAGCAGTTTGATAGTTGTGTGTAAGGCTGAGACAGTCCTATGATTGATCTTGTGTGCCATCGGCTACGTGTCCATAAGTTTTACTTTTTTTCTCTGTGCTATAAGTGGCGTTACAATTACTATGGCCATGTATGTGCATGTGCACTTGCTTATACGTGTACATTCCACTTTATATTATACATTATTTATCGTGGAGTTGAAACTACTATATTAATTAAAAGTTGCTCTATTTCCAACAGATACGGGAAGAAAACTATTTGCGATAAGAAATTGACGTGTAGGCCCATGCCCTGTCATGTCTCGAAATATAAGAATTTAAAGTGTAGTCCTATGACCTGTCATTGCCTCAATATATAAGAAATTGACGTGTAGGTCTATGACCTGTCATTGCATCAAAATGTAAAAATTTGATGTGTAGTCCTATGACCTGTCATTGCCTCAAAATATAAGAAATTGATGTGTAGGCCTCATCTCTCAATGATATTAATATTTGACATGGCTGCATAAGTATGCTTCATTTCAATTAATGTGGTCTATGTGGGATCGCTTATTTGAGCCAACACCAATTTAAAAATAAAAAAGCAAGATGCTTGTGTATTTAGGGTTCGCATGATAAAAAAAAAAGATGCGCAGATCCAAGATCTTTCTAATGATATATAACTTAATATATCTTTTATCGGAGATATTAATTACACACTTCAAAACTCTGGGAACTCAAATCTGTGGTGTCATCATTCATGCACGACACTCAACATGACCGAACGGAGTCAAATCTGTACTGGTAATCATTTGGACTGTTAACTAGTGTGACGTCATTCACCCTCGAGAGCTAGCCAATCACTGGCGTGCAGTGGGTGGGGCTTAGCTGCAAAGAGCAGTGGACTCTGCTATAGTGTCACTTGTTTATTTTTGTACTGGACAAGCATTGTTCTCAAGTTGCCGCTTAGTATTAAATCTTATATTTTACTTTGTAAACATGTGTATGTATGAGGAAAAATTGGTCACTTGTTATGTAGAATCTTATCATTGAAATATATTGGATTGTGAGAAACAAAAAATATTTCATTCTACAATAATATTTCAGAACGAAAACTAAATTCGTTACTGTAGCATGAAACCCTCAGCTCACCGTGACTCCCGTGAGTCGTGGAACCATCACTCTGGATACAGTGAAACTGTGAAAGAGGACGTCGTGATGGAGTGAAAAAGAAAAGTTAAGCAGGGCATAGTCTAATGATAATAAGTAATGCATCTGGGATGTGAATTCGAAGTTATTACTTCTTTTCGCTTTTGTAGTTTTGTGTATAAAGCAAATGTTAAGTCAGGATCATGATTTCGATACTTGCAATAAATTATCACAAGCCATAGCTTAGGCTATAACCAAGGCTACATAGGTCTAGTCTCCCGAGGGGTTTGTAAAGTCACCACATCGGCGCCAGGGTAGTGTTTCGGCGGCGCCATTAATTAAGTCTCCACTGAGCATGTTTTCTTTGGTGACTTCCCATTTTCTTCAAGCTCAATTAGTCACGCCTAAAACGTGCCAGGTCACGCATTTTTAATCATTTTTACTTTATGCGTATTTATACAAATGTCACACATTGTGTATCACATATTTCTTCATTCACAGGCATCAAGACTGTATCCATATTGTAGTTCTGTATGTTTTGTATTGTAATTTGTACTCGTGCACTGCATATTATTGTTTATTGTTTCGACCTCAGGTCACAGTCAATTCCATTGTCTCTCGCGGCCCTCACCCCTGCAGGCGCGGCCGCCCCAGGAAGGGACCGCCCAACCAGCAGCCTCACAGGCAGGAGACCCCTCCGTTATCTTCAAGGAGCCGCGGCACCCTTCAGCGTCCCAGCAGATACAGGGATTAGTCAGACGCGTCCCTCGTCTTGGGGGGGGGAGTATTTGTAAAGTCACCACATCGGCGCCAGGGTAGTGTTTCGGCGGCGCCATTAATTAAGTCTCCGCTGAGCATGTTTTCTTTGGTGACTTCCCATTTTCTTCAAGCTCAATTAGTCACGCCTAAAACGTGCCAGGTCACGCATTTTTAATCATTTTTACTTTATGCGTATTTATACAAATGTCACACATTGTGTATCACATGTTTCTTCATTCACAGGCATCAAGACTGTATCCATATTGTAGTTCTGTATGTTTTGTATTGTAATTTGTACTCGTGCACTGCATATTATTGTTTATTGTTTCGACCTCAGGTCACAGTCAATTCCATTGTCTCTCGCGGGTCGGCGTCAGTCGGCCGCTATATAAACTGCCTGGATCTGTAATAAAGTAGCAGTAACTTTTACCTGCTCGTTTCTTTGACACCTTACAGGTTTCTTCAGTTTCAAGAAAAATAAATAAATAAGTGAGGTGGAGAGTAATCTTCACTATTAGAAATACAATTAATACTACCTTTTTAGTGTTTTACTTTAACTTTAGGAATGGAAGACTATAATCAGGTCGGACATTATCAGCCACACCTATTGTGTGCAGATTCTGCAGAATGGTAATAACAACGTATTATAAATAATAAATAATAATAATATGGCTCTGGGGTCTACGCCTATGATATTGGCTTTATAACATACTAGGCTATATTTCAGATAGCAACAATATAAAGTTGTGCTAAATCTTTGTAACTTATGAAGGGTGTCTATAAGACCATAAAGCAGGATTTGTAAAATTCCTCCACAGTCTTAGTGTGGTATACTTCCATCATTATTTTCTTCATATGCCTACAGGCTTAATAAGAATTATAATAGTTCAGAAGCGTGAAGTGCACTCGGTCTACGGATAAGGCGAGAGGAGGCAAACTGAGCCATTTAAACAGTTGACGTCTGGTTAGACCACGCCCACAACTACATCTCCGTTAGGTTCATTACGTTAAATACATTACCATGATGACTAAAAAGTCAAAATCATTAAAGTACTTATGTCTTTTCATATTTACCATAATTAAAATATTACTGTGTTAATGTTTTTATAATGATCTAGCTGATATTTTGATTAAAAAAATATAACACTGAGACTTTTAAACCATGCTCAGTGAACTGTATCTTTTTTAGCAAAGTTGCAAAATGTTTCGTCGTTGCAATTTGGTATTGTTAGAAATGTGAAGAAGGTAAGAGTTGTCAGTTAGTGACTTTCGAACGAAAATCACAGAAATCGGATTACACGACTTTCATTGCATGTTGTACAAAAGCACAAACTCATTCACTGGAGTTGGAGAACTTCCAACTTTTATATTTTACGCTATTCTCATTTATAGTTTTACTGCATTTTCTCATTTTTTTATTTTCATAACCAAGAAAATATATGCAGTCATGTGCATTTGGGTACAGATGAATGTACACTTGGCAAGGAAAGTGAGGCTACAGTTTTTTTTAAATCTTCGGACATATATTGCTCAATAATGCGACATCTGGCAACTTTAGAAAGGGGAGGAGCTTCAATCTTATTGTGTTTGTTTGTTAATTGACCTCCTATAACTTTCAATCATATTCTACGGTTCCGAAATCATTGATACTTAAATGCAGTAGTAAGCTTTACAGTATTCGTTCAAGTTGTAATTTGCAGCGACAGTTCTGAGCAAACTAAAAATTTTTCAACATAACCTACCAAGTAACCTTACACAAATGAATTTATGACACCACAATGAACAGAATGCTTGCATAATCGGAAACGCGATCTTCCATTATGAAATTAAGAGTTAAATTTGAGCAATGCCCAACGAAAAAAGTGTGGGAACAATAAAGGAACGAATGCAATGTTATGATGAGAGAGAGAGAGAGAGAGAGAGAGAGAGAGAGAGAGAGAGAGAGAGAGAGAGAGAGAGAGTAGCTGTTGTGTAAGCCTAGGCCTATATGTAGAGCTACTCATTTCATTATTTTTTTTCTTTTAGAGACTGAGCGATACTATATTTGTAAAATATGTTTTAGCAATGGAGAGAGAGAGTTGCTGTTGTGTAAGCCTAGGCCTATAAGTAGAGCTACTCATTTCATTATTTTTTTTCTTTTAGAGATTGAGCTATACTATATTTGTATAGTATGTTTTAGCAATGGAGAGAGGAGATAGAGAGAGAAACTATGGCAACGTCAAGAAACATCCAGTTACTTGTGTTTTTCCCCGAAGCTCCCACGCTCCCCCTCACATCATAGAGAACGCCTTTGCGGATTTAAATAGATTTGGTCAACCTACCCTAGGTGTCACAACATTTACTGCCATTAATTCCAGCTATTTTTAACACCGTGAAATACAAACATGAATGTATAAAAATTAAAGAAATTATCATTACCTTGTATGATGATGCAATAATAAGCCTGTTCATAACGGAAAATGAGTAAATATTGCCGTTCTGATGAACAGTACTACACCGAGATATCCACACACTATCTTTTAGATCTCTATGAACGAAGTCATCTGAGAAATTCTGATTACTTCGGACATGCATGGTGTTTTTAAGTATCTGAACGTTTTTGTTTTGCAGATTTAACATATAGGATATAATTTGCATTGTATTTTCATATCCTAGAGTAAATTTACCGAGATTATGTGTTTTCTGTAAGAAAAAAATTAAAATTCGATGAACGAAATCTAATGAAAACTGTATCCTCACTTTTCTTGCTGAGTGTACAAACTCATTCGCTGGCATCAGAGAACCTGCTACAGCTTGTTTTGGTTCGTATTGCTAGGCTTATGATTTTTTCAATTTATATTTTACACTATTCTCATTTATATTTTTAATGCATATTTTTATGTATTTTAAATGTATTTTTATTTTTACACTCCAAAAGATAAATGCAATCATGTGAGTAGGCTACGGTATGTACAAACACACTCATTCTCTGGCATCAGAGAACTTGCTACAGCTTGATTTGGTCTGTGTTGTTACATTTGTGATTTTTTTTAATTTATACTTTACGCTATTCTCATTTATATTTTTACTGTTTTTGCTAATTTTTTTTTTCACAACCCAAAAGATAAAGCAATCATGTGCATTGGGCTGTATAAGCGCACAAACTCATTCGCTGGCATTGGAGAAATTGCCACAGCTTGTTTTGTTTCGTGTTGTTAAGCTTATGATTTTCTTATTATGCTTTACACTATTCTCATTTATATTTTTACTGGATTTTTTTCATTTTTTACAACCTAAAAGATTAACGTAATCGTATGCATAGGTTACGTACACAGGACACAAGCAGAGAGAGACACAAGTAACGCCAACAAAGAGTAGCGGAAGGTTGGTGGGGTGACCGGGGAAATTTGAAATTGCGCTGGCCGAAATTACAGTCGGATTAGTGATGGAATTGGATTAACGATTGCCGGACTAGTGATGGTCGACCTGTATACTGTTCTTACCCTATTATTCACTTTATTTTTTTATTTGTTTACTTAAAGGCACTTTTGCTTAGAGGCTGGGGAAAACCTAATTTTGAAGGTAAATATTTAGTATTTATTATATATCCAGTTAAACATATGAATCCAGTCCTCAAGAATCTACTGTATAGAGAGACTAAGTTTGATCCACACTGGTTGTTCCACACTGATCTGACATTGACAGAGCCGTGGAATCTCACCTTGCTTGACAAATATTGCACCTTGACTATTTGTTTGGTTAAAGGAAAGCATGGCTACAGTCCGACATCCCTTGGATGAACTGGAATTTATGCAGAATTATCTGATGCATTTTCATTAACAAAAATGTTTTCTAATCACCTATAGTCATATACTGTCACTACCCCTTTTTAACGTCACAAGAGATTTAAGATCCCTGAAAATAAAAATGGTGGCAATAACTTTTTCTGGAACAAAGAGTAAAATCCCTCATAACATGTATCCTGAATACTCGTTTCATCATTCACTAGCAATTGTAAGGGACCGCATGGCGGTCCTATGGGCACACGTGCGTGTCAGTCAGCCATTGGACAAAAGACAACAATGCATCCCGCTCTCTCTCTCTCTCTCTCTCTCTCTCTCTCTCTCTCTCTCTCTCTCTCTCTCTCTCTCGTGCGTCAGCGGCGATCGCGCGAAGGAACGTGTAAGAGCCTGACGCTGTCTCTTCCAAACACGTGTGTGTTCGTTTAGAGAAAGAAAACGAGATGCTCTTGTTTTTTCTTGTTCACTCCGATGGATGACGATTGACGAACGCACGAACACACACGTGTTTGGAAGAGAGCGTCAGGCTCTTATAAACGCAGCTTCTACCATACAATATTCTTGTCTATTTCTCTCTAACCATTGTTGTCTCGATTCATGTACAATCACCACGACTTGCATTGCCATGCAAGCATTCCGAACATGTACTCATAATGTTCCACCAAATCTTCTGTATCAAACTGTATGTATGTTTCTGTTTATGAAGACGCCAAACATCTCACCATTTTTCACATATTATGCTACTGCACTGTATTCATTAATCTGTCTCGAATCTCATGCAAATGTCCGTATGTGGAATTTCCTGGCCTTTCCATTGATATATGTTTTATCATTGTACCTTTATGTCTCTCACAATCGCCATCTGTCTGTCGACAAGCACAGATGTCCGAAACATAATCTGTTTTGTCTTGTCTGTGTGTAGAAACTACACTGCGGCTTGCACCAGCTAATAACAACCATGAAGATTCTGTACATGTATTCAGTAAGGAACCACCAATAAGCTAGACAATACCCAGCCAGTATGTCACTCAGTACCTTCCTTACACAAAAACAATACCTGTTTTTCATTGTTTTATTTTTAAATCATTTATAATATCTTAAACTGATCATTTTCCTGTGCTCCCCTAACTCCAATGGCAGTGTGAAGGTGCTCAAATCCAATGTCCATACATCGGTACAGCAGATGACTGACGGACGCAGTTTTCTCTCTCTCTCTCTCTCTCTCTCTCTCTCTCTCTCTCTCTCTCTCTCTCTCAATGTACAGCAAGAGTATAGTCAACACCAGCATGGTGCATTTGTGTATGTACACAGGCACAATATGTGTATACACATACACACACAGACTGACAGTAACTGCTAAGCAAGAGACGTTCTGAAGCGACACAGCCGGGTAATAATTTAAACTTCATACACCACTTCATAATCTATTAAAGTTTTTGTTCCCTGACGTCAGCCTCTGAAAACATTTATATTAAAATCAATGAACTTGAAAAAACATAAAACAAAGCATTTTAAAATAAATAAATGAACTGGAAAAACTAAAACAATCAATATGCTGTATTAGATGAAGGCATGGTACTTCAATGCATTTGAAACAATCAAATGCAAGCAGTGCACCAATCAAACAAAGCCATCACTTCGTGAGTGTTACCATCTTACCTTTGTGATTATTTTTCTTCAAAAACTTGTTTATATTAAACCCATTTTTTCCATTCTTTGTAAAATTAAGCACTCGGTGATTACCACTGTCGAAGTTATCCATCAGAGGAAGGGGAGAATGAAGAATGAGAGGGGGAAGAGATCTGGGTAGCTCAGTAGTTTAATTACAAACACACTCACAGGAATGGCATTAGAATTGGATGATTGGCTATTAGGGCCTATATATAGTACATTTGTTTGTCAGCTTAAAAAAAGAGAAAAAAGAGAGCTGTCCATGGAATGGCCAAAACAATATGTTCTACGTTTCTTTGAAAAGTAAACACACTCTCTCTCTCTCTCTCTCTCTCTCTCTCTCTCTCTCTCTCTCTCTCTCTCTCTTTTTCAAGAATTCTTGATTTAATGGCAGTTGAAGGAAAAATGTACCGGTTGCTTGAGAGTTCCAGTTGTTTAATATGAGTTACAAGGGAGTTTACTGTACCATGAATTTCAATTTATGGTATTATGAAAAAGGGTTTTGTTTGAAACCTAAATAAGTTTTATAATAATCCACGATCTTAAAATTCCCAGTGAGACATAGCTGAGCTAAAAAATTTTACTTAGCTCCTTCCACTTTCACTTCACTTATAATCAGATATATAATGCTTATATGATACTTATATTTAGTAATATGAATACTGTATAAGACATGAAAAGATGAATTACTGTAAAACTGTCCAAAATACTTCTGGACAGTCACGGATATACCTGGTATAAATGCAGTCACCAATACCTGCTACCACCAAAAATATATTTCTTTGCTTCTTACTACACTTTATTAGTTACCTGTTTAATTAAAGAATCGGTATCAGTATCCTCCAAGTAAAAATTCATACTGCATTCACTTAATGTAAATGTCCAGGAATCATCTCGTAATTTCTATTACAGTATTCCTCTTGGATTTAAATGGTTCCACAGTGATGACGTTGGAACCAGAAGGGAGGGAGAAGTATTTCTAGTATGGTCTTTATCCCTGGATAGAGTAATCATTTGTGCCAATACAATGTCAGATGGTCCTGGGAAACTGCATTCGTCATGAAGCCTGTCCATGTGTGCAAATGAGCTGAATAGAAAAAACTAAAATTAAAATTTAAAAATATATAAAAAATATCAATCTGCTTGAAAACCTTGAAAAGGTATCTAAGGTCTTTATGAGATTCAATTCTCCATCCAGCAAGAATGGCCCCCAAATATCCAACTCCTACCATATCCCAAATGCAGTAACACCAACATGACTAGAGAGGCACAGGCATAGATGTAATTCATTTGTGGGGACTGGTACAAGAACACATGTACAGACTTAACAAATATAAAAAAAAAAAAACTTGAAGGGGGCATCCCATCTGGCACTCCTCTTGCCTGACAATGTAACCTCTGACAAAGACAATTAATTCTGCTCCGCGTAGGCATGTTGTTTCTTAAGGATCCTACAGAGTGACTGGCTGAGTTTCTCAACCTGTATACTTAGGCTGGCTGGGGTCAGATATTCCAGGAAGGGGCAGTGATGCTGACTGAGACAGGAGAGGGATGTCTTGAAGCAAGTAACTATGGCAGATGCTATCACTGGAAGGGGAGCAGTCACTAATAGAGATACCTTCATCACTGAAAGCATAATGCGATAGGTGCAGACACACGATGGTGACAAGCAGTCACATCTATCAAGTGTATAAACTGCTCTAGCATTTAGTTATGGTAGAAAAAGCAAAATTTTTCCGCTGCTAAGACAGGTACAAATCTCCCTGCGCATGGGCCATTAAGATGGTTGAGGGTCAGAGTAGGATCTGCGTGGGCAATCCAATCTATCAAGCAAGCAGGTATAGTGTGGGAAGACTGAGCATATCAGCAGTTAGCAGGCATGACACAAGCAGAGCATGTGTGGAGTGGTCATGGTCACCAGCAGGCTGAGGAGTGAGCACAGCAGGTGAAAGTAGGAATACAAAACAGTGGACAGAGCAGGAGAAGAGCGGGTATAGTGACTGAGTTGGCAACTGGTACCAGATCCAGTTCACAAATTATCCAAGGACTCGTGCTCCTTCATTGCAAACAAAGTGGACATGCCTGCTGCAGCACTTGACCCCCCTTGACTTTAAGTCCTCTTCCCTGAAAAGCACAACCACTGTTCAGTGACTAGTCAAAGCATATCTCAGACAAGCATGGCTGGGAAACTTATCTGACCACAGCAGCTACTGCAAAAGAGTTGCAGGTCCCAGCCAAGAGATACCATGACAGTATAAGAGGCCATGCCTGGACAACCTTTACACGTTTGCTGAAACATTATGAAAAGACAGAATTAACACAAAACACAACATAAAATACAACGCAAAACCTAAAAATAACAAATCACAGAAACAGCAAAGTGAAAGTAGACAGCTGGTAAACACAACATACACAATAAAGCATAACCAAAATAACTATAAGCAGGGAAACGTGACTGCTTCATATCACTAAAATAGGCTGAAAATACAAAGTATCAGATAATAATTATGGGCAGTGAACAACCGTAACTGATTCGCAAACAAAATTTCGCATGCAAAACGTAAAATAATAGAAGTTACTTAACTTGTCAAAATGCCAAATATACAGTTTGAAATAGTGATAGTCAACTTGACTTTGCTAACAGTACTGTACAGAAAACTAATCCTGAGGATATACAAACATAAACCTACCTGCAAGAGTGAACTAGATAATAACCCTTAGCTTATAAACACTAAGAAGCCAAGCAGGGGTGTCCCTAGACATTTCGGGGCCTGGGAGGCACAGCCCATTTGGGGCCCCTCTTATGGGGTGGGAGGCAAGCAAAGTGAGCCAAAGCAGCGGGGGTTGGGGTTGGGGGTGGCGCTGTAAGCGCCCCCGGGAAAATTTTTAGAATATGAGCGATTGTAGGATCATTTTAAAGGCACTTGTAAATGCAAATTTCAGAAATTTTATTTCTTAAAACTAGGTGTACATTGAATAATTGAAGATCCCCTTAATTCATTGAATCATTTGAATGTGTATTATCTGGGCAAATGGGGCCATTATGGGGGCACTCAGAGGATAATTAGGACCCCTATAAGCAGTAATCAATTGCCTTAGATCGGCCCTGCCCTTACCCCAATCAACTTTACCCACCTTCCTCCGATCTGTATGAGAAGACCTATAATGGGCTCTACGATTGGGAGGGGGGCCCTGGAGAGTCCTGTTTCTTTTACATAACATTTTTGTTCACAAAATTGGAAACTGGGGCCCTTTAATGGACCCCAAACTTTCGGGTCCAAATATAAATGTGGCCCTTGACCATTTTGGGGACATTGGATTTAGCTTGTCCTGTCATAGCAGCAATGGTTAAATTTCGCATTTTGGGGCGGCCCTCACTTTGGGGACGGGGGGGCAGATTTCAAACAACTCCCCCCCCTCAGGAACGCCACTGAAGCCAACAACAAAACTTGGGAAAAAGTCAAATTATATACAAGAAGTTTGCAAAGCACTGAAACATACAGGAATGTTGCTAATAATGCTTATGCAAAACAGAGGAAAGCATCAGCAACAAATTACCTATTAAGGAGCATAAAACACCTTCTGTAACTTTAAAAAAAATAAAGAAAAAAGAAGAATAATAAATTTAGTGACATAATGGTGAGAATAATGCTGGAAAATGGCAGTCCTGTTAATGACAGGAATTCATGACAGAGTCATTAATAATAATTACAGACACACAAAATATGAGATGGGTGGTTCATGAATTCTTGTGAGACAAGGAGGTGCAGGCATCGTTAGACCATCATATTTTTCTGCCTGTTAAATAAAAGACTGCACGTGGGGGCATTTGAGACAGTTAATGCGGCTATATTTTTTAATGATGTGTTACATGGCTACATTTACGAATGATGTGTTGTGATGAAATAAACATAAAATTGTGCTTACCTAGTGGATTAACAGATCTTGTAATGGACTGAATGGAGCCACTTAACTTCTGAACATCCTTCTCAATTATTTCCCTCTCTTTCCGGCGATTGGCATCACTCAGCTCTGACTGTTCCTGTTTATAAAGATTAGAAATATTAAGGAAATTTCCAATGAAAATTGAAACCATTTCCTAAAACTCAAATCCATGTCGACCCTTCCAAGTTTTCTGAAGATGTACGTATGTACAAATTGAAGTAACCTGTGTTATCCAGTTAAACCCCGCCTGTACAGTGATATATTTTTGGTAGCTTAGCTGCTGTTCGTCCTCAAAAAAAAAAAAGTTAAGTATATCTTAAAGTTGTTACACTCATGGTCCCCCAGGCCTCCATTAGACAGACTTACCAATCTCAAAAATTTCTCTTATAGTTGGCCTCGGCCAGAATAGCGCTAGTTGTCACAGTGACAGAACATAGAGACCTCAGGACAATAGGGCTCTATCTCCTGTCCTACAACAACTACCTCGGTCTTCCTTCATCCTACTCGCAGAGATGTGACAACACCGAGTATGTCGGCTATCTTCCTCATTACAGTCTGTTCTGTCACAGAGTTCAAGCATCACCAGTGTTTGCTATGGAAATGGTGTTTGACAGTGCATGTGTTGATCATCATGAAATCATTCAAGCCAAATACACAGTTTTAAGACCCAGTGAAAAGTTTTAGTTCTTTAAAGTTTTAACAGGTAGGCTCATATTTGTTAAAATTGGGAGCCAGTAGGTCTCCTGCAAGGCAAGCAGTAGGAGCCGGTCGCTGGGTTATATAATTGCCATGCTGTTTTTTTTTTCTTGTCTAACAAAGCAATAATTAGCATTAATGTGATAATATTACACAATTTTGTCATTGCAACTCAGGCAATGATGTTTTTAAAATTGGTAGATAATTTGAGGTTACCGAATGGGTAAATCGGGTTTGCCTAACTCTTGTATACGAAACATAACTGTGATAGCAGTTCCCAAACATGCTTGACTTACATGCCATGGTGTTTGCTAAAGGCCAGTACTGTATATCCTTTGCAGTATTCCATAATCAAACTAAATGGATGTGTGATATAGAAAGTTCCCCAGCTGTTCTGACACAGGTATTGGGGTTCTTTTCAAGTGAAAAGGAAATACATGCACATCTACTTCCAACGGGTATTACTCCGCCGTTTGTAACGTTACGGGTGTTGCGAAAAATTGTTGTGATGCTTGTCATTTTCCTGAGGAAATACAAAAAGTACTCTTCGTAATGGTGAGCTTTGCCATACAATTTAAAATCTTAGAGATATTAATTTTATATAAATCTGATGATAATTAAAATAATTACCGATTTTAACTATGTGCCAACTAACGTAGCCTCTAACCTTTACCTAGTGCTTGGGAATATACCCGGTAAGCAACCCGGTAACCAAAAGTTATTAAATGTATAGAATTCCACTTAGTTTTGTCTTAACTGAGCTTAGAAGCATTTGGAAGTCAAATATTACAGGCAGTGTTAGTATTCACGGGGCTTAGGGACAACAACTACCCACGATAAGTTGAAATCTGCGATAAGCTGGAAACCCCCACAATACTAAAAACGCTATAAGTTATAACTGCCTATTTTAACACGTTTCCTCTGTATTGGTTGGCAGTTGTGCCATCAGGTACTTTCCACTGCCACTTACTTACTGGAAGGCCTACACCAGTGGCCAAGATTATGAATATTATTTATTCCAAAACTAGCAAATTTCCGTGGCTTTTTAGGTTTACTTCATGATTTCAATGACATTTCCCAGATCAAAAAGGATTAATATCTTACGCTGCTATTATCCAAATTTTTTTCACAAAAGTTTTTCCATAAAAGGTACTAAAAACTGTAAGATACCCATTTTTCATTTTAAAAAATCATGATATTGTACATTATGTTAAAGACTTTGTAGGAAAAGAATAATTGTCAAAAAATCATAACATAAATGAATTTTCTAAATGATCAATAAAACAAAAAATATTCTTTTATTCTTCTCAGAAAACTAAGAACTGTTAAACGTTCATCATTTTGCAAGTAAGATATTTCTATGAGGATGAAAAGTTCACAGACTTTTAAAAAATTTGAAAATATTATTCAATGCAGTGTTTGTCAGTGGAGCATGGAGGGCGGAAATGGGGTTTACCATCAGTGATCACAGAGCCTTCGTTCACAGCAATTTTCAACGTGTAAATATATATATATATATATATATATATATATATATATATATATATATATATATATATATATATATATATATATTATATATATATATATATATATATATATATATATATATATATATATTATATGTGTGTGTGTGTGTGTATGTATGTACGTATAACTAAATCACGAAGATTTGGAACATGCTGTAAGTATCAATAAAAGTAATAGCCACGAAGGGAAATGTGAAACACGGAGTGGTTGCTAAGTAAAGGATAGTAAGTCGAAAGGCCTAGCAACCACTCCATGTTTCACTTATCCCTTCGTGGCTATTGCCTTTATATAACATCTATCTATCTATCTATCTATCTATATATATATATATATATATATATATATATATATATATATATATATATATATATATATATATATATATATATACACACACTAGCGGATCCAGAAAAATTTCATGGGGAACCAATGTTCATATCATACATACATACATATATTATATATATATATATAATATATATATATATATATATATATATATATATATATAATATATATATATATATATATATATATATATATATATATATATATTAGTTGTATTCTTCTCAATCACGAAGATAAAATATCACGATGTACTCCACAATGAAAATGAAGGAGAAACCAGAGGAAAAGGAAATAGAGTTCTTAATTTGTCCCAACAGTTTCCCCTCCATCAGGCCTCTTCCGGGGAACTTTATTGACTAATCAGTTTAAGAAAAACATATACCGGACATATGTTTACATTTGACTTCAAGACTTACATAAAACAAACAACCACAAATGGTTAACGGTGCTTACAACTGTTACAGGATAATATAAAATATAAATTGTCTAGTACATAGTTCGTCCAATAGAAAAGGTTAACAGTCTAATGAGGCTAAACAGATAATTAATTGAATACCTAAGTCAATATATTACATAATTTGTACTGGTTTTTCATGATATGTAGAAATAGCGGTCTGTCTTGAATGTCTTATTATTGTTTTCACTATATTTTCTTTCTATTAGATTTCTTTCTATAAAATTATTGTTTCTGAACAGGATTCTTGCTTGAGACCACTGAATTGGATAAAAACATTCTCTAGCATGTTTACTAATGGCGCTGTTTCTTTGATCAGTAGCGATACTATACTTATGTTGTGCAATTCGTTTCTCAACAGTTTTTGCTGATTGTCCAATATAAAATTTATTGCAACCACAAGGAATTTTGTATACTACTCCGTTGTCGTATATAGGGCTGTTTCTTATTAAAGTTCTGCCAATGGTATTGTGGTAGGAAAACACAACAGTCACATTTAATAATTTAAGTGGGTGGATAATATGATCGAAGGCTGGCATGTATGGCAAACACAGTATATTGCTATTAAAATTCCTATTTCCCTTAGTGGAATAAAAAGATTTTTTGGCTAACGAGAAACACTCATCTATATCCTGTAAAGTAAAATTGTGCTTAAGACCTAATCCATATACAGTATATAATCTATCTCGTCATCAAAGAATTCAGGGCTGACTAGATGAAGAGCTCTAAAAAACATAGATCTTATACCTGACTGTTTTACTTGTTTATTGTGGAAGGATCTCGCATTGATAATCAGATTGTTGTTGCTATCTTGTCGGTGTACTTTAAACTTTAAAGTATTGTTATTTCTAATGACTTTAACATCCAAGAAAGCTATACTCTTATTTTCTTCCTTCTCAACAGTAAATTGGATCGAAGGTACTAACCCATTCAAGTGTATTAATGTGAGGTCTATGTCCAAGTGAATTTTCCAAATACTAAATATGTCGTCAACATAACGGAACCAAAGTATATTGTCGGGTAAAATGGAATTAGCCAGCCTACTCTCATAAAATTCCATGTAAATGTTAGAAAGAACAGGTGAAAGGCAATTCCCCATCTGCATACCAAATTTCTGTCTAAAATATTTACCATTAAAAACAAAGCAAGTATCTACTACGCAAAGTCTAATCAATTGTAAAATAACACTAACTGGCAAAGTAAAAACATATTTATCTAGCTCACATTTCAAAAAATCCAGAACATCATTAACGGGTACACAAGTGAACAAGCTAGTTACATCAAAACTAACCATAATTTCATCGTCCGTAAGCTTACATTTTTGCACTTTATTAACAAAATCCACATAATTTATGATATGGGACTTGGAAATTGTGCCAACTAACGGCTGTAACAATGAGACAAGGAATTTAGACAAAGCATATGTGACACTACCAACTGTGCTGATTATAGGTCTCATGGGAAAATTGGGTTTATGGGTCTTTACATTATTGTATAAATAGGGTAGACTTGCATTATATGAACGAAACCTGCCAATCATATCCTGATTTTTTCCAAAAATTACTTTCATTTGTTTGTGAAATTCACTATTAACTCTCTCTAGTGGGTTGGATAACAAAGGTTCATATGTACTGGCATCGCTTAACAAATCATTCATCTTATTTAAAAACATTTCTTTATCAAGAATGACAATAACACTTGCTTTGTCGGCTTTGTTGATATATAGCTTATCATCATCTTTTAAAGATTTCAGAGCTACATTGAATCTCTTAGGAAAATAATTAAAATTGGTTTGCTTGATGTAAGCCCGATAAACTATGCCTTTAGCTATGCTCAAAATATTATTTTCGTTGGAATTATATTCTACTAATTTTTCGTTTTGCACAAAACTCTTGAAGATATTTACAATGTCGGGCTTCTTTGTAGGGTTATTAAAATTTATACCCAAACTTAACGCTGTCTTCTCATTTCCTGATAGCTGCCTAGATGAAAGGTTGCAGATATTGGATACATCTCCCATCTCTTCCCACCTCGAACGGTTGACTAGTGATTCCAGTTTCCTCTTGTGCATGGTCTGTATTTCCGCTCTTGCTCTTCTAAGACGTTTATATATCCAGTTCATGAGGCTGAGGTGCCACTCCTGAGGTATGTCTCTATAGAAGTCAATTCTGATACACTGAACATTTTTGAAACGTTGCTTTGTGGATTCTCTGGCACTGTTGATATGGAAATTCAGGAAGATGTTTTCCAATTTACCGAAGTTATAATTATTCAAGGCTCTCAAGTTTTTAGTCATCAAGGAATTTGGCACAACACATTCACTCTTACAGTCTTGGAGGAACTTCATCTGTAATTTTGCCTTACGAGCACTCACCAGTGCCCTCTTGAAGTCAAACACAACAGTCTGATGATGAGGAAAAAGATCGAGGAAAGCCTTTTCCTGTGGTTTCTCCTTCATTTTCATTGTGGAGTACATCGTGATATTTTATCTTCGTGATTGAGAAGAATACAACTAAATATAATGTCCACGCACAATCTTCAGGGAATTTTTTTAGTTGATAATAAGTTTGTCGTCCCGTGGGCTTGAACCACGGAATACAAGAACTCAGGACTACAGGGACCCCTTTAACTTATCATCAACGAAAATAATTCCCCTTCGGTAACATATATGAAAATATATTATTTCCGAGGTAGAGCGAATTGGATATTAAAGGATGTTTGTAGTTTAATGCTTGTATATGAATCACAGTGATGTGATAAAAATTCATTCATAATATGGCTGCATGCGACAAACGCACTACATGGTCAGCATGGCAGAGGTGGGTTGATATCGATTCTAAATACAAATACCTGAGCTCGACGGGGATTTGTAGGTGGGAGTCAGTATAAACTTATACCTCACTTGTTGGCCGTGTGGTTAAAGGCATCACTGCATTCCTGAGTTCTTGTCTTCCGTGATTCAAGCCCACGGGACGATGAACTTATTATCAACTAAAAAAATTCCCCTTCGGTAACATATATGAAAATATATTATTTCCGAGGTAGAGCAAATTGGGTATTAAAGGACGTTTGTAGCTTAGTACCTGTATATGAATCACGGTGATGTGATAAAAATTCATTCGTAATATGGCTGCGTACGACAAACGCACTACATGTTCAGCATGGCAGAGGTGGGTTGATATTGATTCTAAATACAAATACCTGAGCTGTAGGTGGGAGTCGGTATCAACTTATACCTCACTTGTTGGCCGTGTGGTTAAAGGCATCACTGTAGTCCTGAGTTCTTGTCTTCCGTGGTTCGAGCCCACGGGACGATGAACTTATTATCAACTAAAAAAATTCCCCTTCAGTAACATATATGATAAAAATATTATTTCCGAGCACTACATGTTCAGATGGCAAATTGGGTATTGATTCTAAATACAAAAAGGACGTTTGTAGCTTAATACCTGTTATATGGAATCATGGTGATGTGATAAAAATTCATATATGAAAATATATTATTTCCGAGGTAGAGCACGGTATTAAAGGACGTTTAAGTACCTGTATATGAATGGTGATGTGATAAAATTCATTCGTGATATGGCTGCGTGACAAACGCACTACATGTTCAGCATGGCAGAGGTGGGTTGATATTGATTCTAAATACAAATACCTGAGCTCGACGGGGATTTGTAGGTGGGAGTCGGTATCAACTTATACCTCACTTGTTGGCCGTGTGGTTAAAGGCATCACTGTAGTCCTGAGTTCTTGTCTTCCATGGTTCGAGCCCACGGGACGATGAACTTATCAACTAAAAAAAATTCCCCTTCGGTAACATATATGAAAATATATTATTTCCGAGGTAGAGCAAATTGGGTATTAAAGGACGTCTGTAGATTAATGCTTGTATATGAATCACGGTGATGTGATAAAAATTCATTCATAATATGGCTGAGTTCTTGTCTTGACAGAACGATGAACTTAATATCAACTAAAAAATGGTCAGCATGGCAAAGGTGGGTTGACGTTTATCGATTCTAAATACAAATACATTCAGCTATGGCTGCATGTGACGGATTTGTAGGTGGCAAAGTCGGTATCAACTAAATATACCCTCACGGGATTTGTTGGCCGTGTGGTTAAAGGCATCACTGTAGTCCTGAGTTCTTGCCTTCCGTGGTTCGAGCCCACGGGACGAAGAACTTATTATCAACTAAAAAATTCCCTTCAGTAACATATATGAAAATATATTATTTCTGTGGTAGAGCGAATTGGATATTAAAGGATGTTTGTAGCTTAATGCTTTTATATATATATATATATATATATATATATATATATATATATATATATATATATATATATATATATATATATATATATATATATATATATATATATATATATATATATATATATATATATATATATATATATATATATATATATATATATATATATATATATATATATATATATATATATATATATATATATATATATATATATATTATATATATATATATATATATATATATATATATATATATATATATATATATATATATATATATGTATATATATATATATATATATATATATATATATACAGGGTATAAAGTATTAGCTGATAGTCTGTTTATCCGGTATTATATATACAGTATATATATATATATATATATATATATATATATATATATATATATATATATATATATATATATATATATATATATATATATATATATATATATATATATATATATATATATATATATATATATATACAGTAATACTTTGACCCTCATTAAGACAGATTATTAATGGGCGCACAGGAAATTCTCGAGAAACCTTGCAGAAGTGGGTGTTTAATTTTTTCAATTTACAAGTTTTCATGCTTTTATGTGTAAATCTGTATGAAAAATGCATTTCATTCTTTTATGTGTAAAATCTATATGAAAAATGCATGTCATGCTTTTATGTGTAAAATCTGTATGAAAAAAGCATTTCATGTTTTAATGTGCAAAATCTCTATGAAAAATGCATTTCATGTTTTCATAAAATCTCTACGAAAAATGCATTTCATGTTTTAATATGCAAAATCTCTATGAAAAATGCATTTTATATATATAAAATACGAAAAATGCATTTCATGCTTTATACAATCTGTATCGAAAATGTATTATTTTTATTTTTTGTACATGCATAAATAATGCAAGGTAATTTCAGCACATTCACTTAGTGTACTTTTACAAGAATACCCATTTACTACTTTTCAAAGATTACCCCTGCAGAAAATGCTTGTTTAATGTTTGAAGTACATTTATAAGTTTTCATGCTTTTAACTGTAAAATCGATATGGAAAATAATATTTAATTTCTATACATAAATATCATAAAGTATTATGTCCATTTGCAAGTCTTTGTAACCTTGAGATGAGGTTGTTCAGTCGCGCTCATTTGATAAAATGAATTCGTTAATGTAATATCAGAGATGTAATAAGAGTTGTAAAATTCTTTGAAGAAAATAAAACTGTATGTGCATACAAAATTATACAAGATGTAATATCTAGTTACTGCATTTTTCAAAGATGATATATGTGTTTAATGCGTGTTTTAGTGTAAAATCAGAATGGAAAACTTGTATTTATATAGCATAAATACGATACAAAAAGCAACGCATGAGTTAGCGCTCAAACATACTTTTACAACTTATTAACGTCATTACCTGTACAGTATATAATTTTAAATTGATTGAATTTCTGTACTGTACTACCAATGAACATTATGTACATGTTTTCGATATTTTATGGCATTGTAACTTCACGACGTTTTGGCTAGTGACGCAAAGAAAACGGCTTTTACTCTAAGGGACAAAGAAAAACGGCATCCCATGAATTAGGGGTAACATTAGTATCCGCACCTACTGTAAATGCGATATTATGACACTGTGCAGTACTCAATTTTTATGTCAACCATTTACTGTATTCCTTTTTGTAATAAAGCTAAATTTCAAATAAAATTTTTAGTTCAGTTAGCTTAACATGATTAGGGTCATATTTAGTACTTAAACTCTGGAAATAAACATTTATTAGCATTTTTAAAGACCATGCCAAACTTTCAAAAATTCAAGAGGGGCTCGGAACCCAACCTCGCGTAATTTCGAGGTATGACTGTGTATATATATATATATATATATATATATATATATATATATATATATATATATATATATATATATAATATACATACATATATATATATATACATATATATATACATATATACATAAATACCTAAAAATTACTATATTTCATTATTTTTATAAAAGAGTATGAATAATAAACCAATGTAAAAGTTTGAATTAAAGCTCTGGTAAAAGATGAAAAATGAAGAATAAAACATGATAAAAATTATAGAATTCAGCCACATATGTGGATGCCAGGCCGAGATATGAACATAATTGTTAAGTAAACAGAAGGGTCTCTGATAATGAAATTTAGATTACAGGACAATATTTTATCCGAAATTTGGGGCCAGATGTGTTTCGGTTTTGGATACTTTCAGAACCAGTTCAAAAGGTTACCTTAGTTTAACCAGACCACTGAGCTGAGCTCTCCTACAGCGGAAGTATTAGACATATTTTTGTGGCTAAGAACCAGTTGGTTACCTAGCAACGGGACCTACAGCTTATTGTGGAATCCGAACCACATTGTAGCGAGAAATTAATTTCTATCACCAGAAATAAATTCCTCTAATTCTTCACTGGCTGGCAGGAGACTCGAACTCGGGCTTAGCAGAGTGCTAGCCGACAACTCTACCGACTCACCAACAAGGAACTAGGAGCATAGTCAAACATCACTGTTGCAGCAAAATAATTTTTTCAATTTTTTCAATTTTTTTTCCATTTTAGTTATTTATTCATTATGGTTTATTATTTATATTAATATACTCTTAAATGAATGTGAAATAATTAGCGATCCCATGGGACAGGGGACAGTTCAGCACACGCGCATGAAGGGAAACAATGAACAAATACAGTGAACAAATACAATGCAATTTCGGCTTAGCTGACACCTGGCCGAATAAAGCTTTGCGTAGAAAACAACCGATAAATTTTGATTTTCCTCACCTCTGGGGAATGAACGAATGGGTGCTTCCTTTTTTCTCACGGTTTGTTTATGGGAAAGACTGAATGGAAAGGAATTTACCATGTGCATTTCTTTTATAGGTAATTTAAACAAATGCCAGTACTAACCACGATTTTCGGCTTGCATGGCCTGAACAATTTTTTTTGGATTTATGAGATATATTCAGTAAGGAAGAATAATATCTTTGCCACGCGAATTCCTAACCTCTACGAGAGAGAGAGAGAGAGAGAGAGAGAGTAAAAATATCCTATCTCCAGCAATAGGCGAAAATTGCTGGACTGGGTTAGCCCACGTGGATGTAACGTGTGCCTAGCTAGTATTTTGGGACTTTCAAATTGTCCTTATCAAATGGACGAAGCAATAAGGACACTATTCCTTTTATAAACTCTTCACTGAGTGTCGCTCCCTATCTTCCAACTTTTAAAACATGCAGCTAACATGCAATAGCACAAAATCTTGTGTAAAGGTTAATAACTCTCTCTTCTTTATAAATGGGATGCATGCACGTGTTCTAACAATTACTAACTCTATTTCAGCCACGATTTTGTTCGTGCCTAACAAAAAAAAAAAAACATAATAACACGATACTTACTGTGGAAATGGGTCACTTGTGCGCTTATAGGGGAATTTACGCTAATTAAGAAGGTTCGTTTCTAATTATGCAGACCAGCTTAGCATTTGCTATTCCGCTGATAAAAGCAATTGCATGCTCGGCAGAGGTCGCCAGTGTTGTAATTTTAAAGCTGGAGTCTTGCTAGATCAATGGGGTATACTAGGATGATGCACCACCTACCTTAATTACCACAAAATAATCTGGACTCTGTGCCTTGGGGACAGCTAAAATTACAAACAACAAAATATGCCTGAAAGGCTACTTCAAGGGGTAAGTGATTAGATAAACTCTGAGGTTTAACTTAATTTATTATATTTACAAAAGAAAACACATCAAAAGAATGATAGTGTAATTCTGGGGTAATGAGGTGAAAACACATGAAGGGAATTTCCTGGAGGAAGCGATTTGGGATCCTGCTTCAAAGTTGTTGATAAAGAAGCAGTGAGGGCCGCTACACACACGAAGTGACACAGTTCCACAGATGGGTAGTCATATCCTGCAACTGAACACTTACGGTTACTTAACTGGGACTAACACAGTAATGAGGGAATTGATGAACGGCATGGAAGATGTCTAGACTAAACTTGTTTCCCTTGACTCAAACATCAAGCGATTACGTTACTCTTCTCGTAAATGCTTTGCAAATTAAACAGCACAAAATATACGCAATACAGGTCTCACTGTAATTATATTGCACTATGGAAGGAAAGGAAACACAGTTGGAGAATAACAGGGAATGTGGCTGATGAAAAACCTTAAATTCTGGTACTTTATCTTTCTCTTTAGGAGCTGAAGTTCTTCTTATGAGGGCCAGCAAAGGAGCAAATTAATTCACATCAAAATTTACTTTTTTGCTGCCAGCCACATGTTTGAAATATGCAGTGGATAGAGCGAGGAGTCCATGGCGTCGCCGACAATTCTCAGAGCTAGCGTCTCGTCCAGGACTCTTTTATAGCATAGGAAGTTACAGCTTTTTCTTCCTAGATGGCATTACGATCACTCTGCCCACGTGGGAACTGCGGGCCGCATGGTTTCAAATTCAAAATGGTGGAACGCACGTGGTCCACCCACCAGCTGGCCTGCCTCGGGCAACGATTAGCTCTTGGCAGGGGTCCGCATCTGGAATTAAGAGATTTCCGACAGCACGCTGGACAAGAAAGGGATTTAAAGGGTTTTCCCCAAAAAAGCAGTGGTGGGAGGTTTTTTAGGGGAGAATTCCTTATAGTGACTCATATTAAATTTATCTTATTTAGGTACTTAGTCTGTAACGTCACCCTCAGAGCCGTCAGCGGAGTCTCCAGTGAACATGTCATTCGCTAAGTCTCCGCTGAGCAAGTTTTCTATGGTGACTTCCCAGTTTCTTCGCCATACAATTAGTCACGCCTAACGTCCCAGGTCACGCGATTTTAATCAGTTAAACTATATATGTATTTGATCACCTATTATCGATTGTGTATCTTGTTTTTCTTTATTTGCAGGCATCAAGATTATATCCACATTGGAATTTTGTCTGTCTTTATATTGTAAACTGTACTTGTTCGCTGTATATTATTGTTAATTATTATTGACCTCAGGTCACACACAATCTCATTGTCTTTCGCGGCTCGACACCAGTCTGCCGCTATATAAACTGCCTGGATCTGTAATAAAGTAGCAGTCACTTTTACCTGCTCGTTTCTTTTGCACCTCTTACAAGTCCTTTTACTTTAAATTTAGTGCAAAAACGTGGCATAGGATGGATTATTCTTAATAACAATATACTGTAGATGTTTGTATTCTTATGCTGTGGTTTTCATAATGCAGTAATCTCCCCTTAGTCGTTGTGTGTATGTGTGTATTGTTGTACACTGTATAATTTTATGTTCAGATGCGCAAATGCCATAGAGAGTTAGCTTAAGGTCAATGTGGTTAAACCCTGTACGGTTTATAAAAAAGGACGATATATGGGTGGAGAGAGACAGAGGGTGGTTGTTCTCTATAAAGAGGAGACCTGTTAGTCAATATCCAAAAACTGCTGAAGTAACGCATTCCATTGGGGCTCGATCAGAACACTGTTGGGTGGAAAATTCTATCATGTAAGTTGCCTAACATCATTCAGGAATTTTCCATGGGACGATATCTTTTCATTCTATTATAGTAACCAGAGATTCTTTTGTTCTGAAACTATGTAATAATAAATATTATTATTAGCTGTAATTCCACTTTCTCTCTAATTATCGTTCTTAAAGAGTTTTTAAAATAAAAATCTCATCTAAGACCAGTCCACGCAATCATATGGACAGTCATACCATCTATAGACACCCGTACAGAGGAATTCATTGAGAGACCATTATCTGTGCAGGAAGGAGCTGTGATTCTCTCTCTCTCTCTCTCGGGACTTCATATGTCCTGTTGTAACGTAATTGATATTTTGGTAGACAAGGGTCACTCGTAATTTTTAACTGTTTAATTCCTTAGTAAATGTGTCTGAGTCATCTGAATAGTGTATTTTATTGAGTGAAGGAAAAAGTAACGGCACCTGGTAAAAACAAAGAAATTGGTACCAAGGTATTGTAACATAATTATTGGGTTTTAGTGCACTAAAAGTAATATTTATAATGATTCTGTGAAATTGTTCTATTTTTCCTTTTTTAATACTTTTTTCATGTTGTATGTTTTATGCTTTATCTTTTGAAGAGTTTTATATATAGGCCTATGTGGTGTGTTTGCTATTGCCTTAATGCTTTGCCTTACACTTTTGATATTTACTTTTTACAGAGTATAATTCTTTGTATCCACATTTTTGTTTGATTGATTTAATTGCCTTATTTTGTTTAACACTTGGGAGTTAATTTACTTGTATTTCCTTTCAATCAAATTTTGTTACTTAACAATTTAAATTTTACTTGAATAATTTTTTGATTAACAAATAAATTAATTTCTGATTTAATTTTGACTGATGACTAATTCAGATTTAATCCAATTTTGTTTTGTTTTCAAGCAATAATAAATTTCCCAGAGACTGTTAATGTCATGTATAATCTTTGAAGTTAGAAATAAATTTTTGTATTTAAAATTGTTATATCAGAGTTTCATTTATTGACCCACCAGTAATTTTGATCTGAATTAGATATGGAGTGGTAAGTGAGATGTTTTCCTTCAAGTTATTGAAGTGAGCTCGAACCAGGGAAGTAAAAATACTTAGACTTTTATAATGTTATTGGAGTGATGCCCTTTGATTTTGTAAAGTCGCCACATCGACGTCAGCGGAGTCCTTCGGATGCGTCATTAATTAAGTCTCCGCTGAGCAAGTTTTCTTTGGTGACTTCCCACTTTCTTCGCCACACAATTCGTTACGTCTAATGTGCCAGGTCACGCATTTTTCTACCATTTAAACTTTATATGTATTTGTTCAACTGTCATAAATTATGCATCGTATGTTTCTTTATTCGCAGGCATCAAGATTGTATCCATATTGGAGTTCTGTATGTTTTTGTATTGTAAATTGTACTTGTTCGCTGTATATTATTGTTAATTGTTTTTGACCTCAGGTCACACTCAATGTCACTGTCTTCCGCGGTTCGGCGCCAGTCGGCCACTATATAAACTGACTGAATCTGTAATAAACCAATAGTAACTTTTACCTGCTCGTTTCTTTTGCACCTCTTACAGTGGTGACCTACCGGAGTATCCCGGAGCCATTAGCGGACCGACACAGCGACTCATTCTTGGCTTCAGGAACTCTCCAACGCTCTTAGCGGACTAAACACGGCGCTGTAACCAGCATTTGAGCGTGCCGACTCTCGTCGGCAAAATCACCAGCGTCACTAACGGACTCACACGGCGCACGAAAGTGCGTTCTGATGCGAGTACCCCACTCCAGTAAGAGGGCAAAGGGCGAGCATGGACGCGCACATCCCCTCCTTTCTGCAGTTAACCGCGGACCTCGCGGACTCAGAGGTCTACCTTCCTCCCATCTCACCCGCGCCCGTCCCACACCAAGGCCCTCCCGCACCTCCACACCCATGCCAGCGCCCGAACACTCCATGGCCCGGCAACATAGTCGCGGGTCACCCTGTCCATAAAATTGTCACCTTTCATACAGGGGAACCCAACGATGTGGCTGCGTAGGATCGAGAGCCACTTCAGGATGGCGCACCTGACAGACGAAATTCTGCAGGCCGAGGAGATATACAGAAAACTTGCTCAGCGGAGACTTAATTAATGACGCATCCGAAGGACTCCGCTGACGTCGATGTGGTGACTTTAATTATGGCTGAGAGGTGGCGCTGCTGCCTGGAAGACCATGCATCCCCCTGCTTAGTGAAGGCGTGAACCAATGGCTGGTGGTCCGTGAAGATTGTGAAGGCGTCCCCTCCAGGAGGAACTT